>NC_091825.1:99574433-99681933 GCF_038994185.2 Dermacentor albipictus | reverse complement strand
TTGTTGTTGTTATTCTTACTGCGCAACATACACAGACCGACCATACGAAGGAGTTCGTGCTGTTGCTGTACGCCAAGTTTCGCCCTGGATAGGAGATATACCAATATTGCGAATGAAATTTGTGTAGAATAGACACGTTAAAGCATTCAGCCATCTAATTGCAAACTTTTCTCACTGGCTAACGGCATGCGTTTGCTGCACAGCCACCCATAAAATGCGCTATTAGTGGTCTAAGAACTTTCTTACGCTTCTTACGTTCTGCAACAACTTAACAGCCCCCTTATAGTTTCTTGAGCCTCTGTTCAAGAGAGAATTCATTTTCTGAGACTGCCCTGCTGAAGACATATTCGGCTTTTACATCTCCGTATCCTTAACATTTATTGTTTTGCAAGAAATAGGAGTCCCGAAGAGGACCAAGATGACATCTTCAAGCCGCAGAACTACCATCAACATCTTCGAATGTTGGCTTGATAGCACAACGGTGGTGCGGTAAAGGTCGCATGCACCAGCATTCAAGCTGTCTTGTGACAATCCTCCTTCTCCTCCTCCTCATCCTCCTCCTCCTCCTCGTCATCATCATCATTGTCGTCGTCGTCGTCGTCATCATCATCACCCTCATTGTTATTACAATTATTAGCATCCTCGTCGCCATCATCAGATTCTACGCGCACTGCAATATGAAGACCAGAGGCCTTCAATTATGCCAGCCTTGAATCAGCCGACGAGTCCTATGGCTGTAAATTTTGTTGTGTCATCCGAACACCTAACTATCTTGGCTCCCGTTCCTTTATTCTTACAGACCACCCGTTATATAATTGCAACTAGCTGCCCAGCGTTTGACGGCGAACTGCTAAATAGCTAAAGTGTATCGCTTCAGCAATCATAGTCCTTGACTCATGTAACAGTTGCTGATGTCGGGGGAGAAGCCGGCAACACAAATTGCTCGTTGCTAAAATTTTTTAACCATAATAAATCAAGACATTCATTGACAATGAATGATATCCGCTCTAGACATTACGAGGCAGGTCCAATTTCTGTGGGTCTCCAAAGATTTCACCCTAACACATTGATTGGGAACTCGGACCAGTAGCCTCGCTTTGATCTTGTTTTCACAGGCCGGGTGCGCTCGCATAAAGCCTAGATGATGTCTTACACAAATTTAGCAGCGCAGCCCGAGCGCTATTAACCAACTAGTCGAAGTTGCCAGTAACAAATAAAAGAAAAGTCACAGCCCAATTAACAACGTTTTTTGATCGTTGAATATTTTTGTCACCGTCCGATCTCCTTTTCTACCCATACGTTCTATATGCGACAATTTATTCTCTACTTTTACTATGATCCATTTAATCGGAATGACTACTTTGTGAACAAAAACTTAATAATCTTCATTGACGAAATTGATATTGTATCTACGTAATAACATTTACCATGTCCTTGTGCTTTTTCTATAGATTTATTAGTCTTACTCCACTTGCATGGTTGACTGTCGTTTGTCTAATTGCAAAAACTTCAAAATGTGCCGTTCTAATGCTGTTTTTGTTTCCGCTAAATATAAGTGATTCATTGTTCAATGTGCAATGTTCCGCTCATTTTTGAAGAGCCGGCTATACAACAGCTGCAGTGTTTTCAGTTTCATTCATGTAACTAAACCAGAATTGAATTATGGTTGTTTACGTGCCAGAACCATTACCTGATTATGAGGCACGCCGTAGTGAGGAATTTGGATTACCTGGGGTTCATGAACGTGCACCTAAATCTAAGTGAACAGATGTTTCGCATTTTGCCCCCATCTAAAACACCGGATGAATTTAAAACACCGGAGCCACCGTGGCCGGGATTCGACCCCGCGACCTTGTGCTTAACAGCCGAATAAAATAGCCAGTAAGCCACAAATAAATAAACCAGATAGTGGTAACTGGCCAGCCAGGTGACTGGCGCTTCCAGCGCCATCAGTGTACTTTGGGTGACCCATGTGGAAGATAAATAAGTTGATAACGTGTCACAGAGCCTCTCCCTTTTATCGTATAGCTTAATTCATCCGTTTGGCGTCTCCAGAACACACCGTTGGCGCATGAAGCGCCGTCAGCCATGCAAGCTGACTGTAGCGTTTCGATCGGTGAGCACTGTACATTCACTTATACCTGCGCAACCAGCTGGCAAAATTCATAAAGCTCTTTTGTTCTTAAGTGCTCCTCACCATTGGCTACCTGTCTTTCCTAATAATATGTCCAGCATCGCGATTGGCTGGAAAATGGAATTTCACCGAAATAATATTTTTGGTGAGAAAGTGCCTTGGAGCAAAGCGCGTTGAGGAAGTGAGGTTAGCCAGCCACAAGTGATGTCAATCTAATGATATCTTTCAAGAAAGCTGGTGTGAACTTGAGTTAGCCGTCTTAAAACTGTTTATAGATTACTATAGCACTGAGCTTCTTGGCAGACGGGACGCATTGCTGCCAAACGTTCGTGACAACAAATGTATACCCACTGGTGTAACGAACGCTCGCATCCTTCAGGTCTCTACTTTCACGTTTCTTCCTAACCGATCGCAATACGAGATCAACTTGAGGGGAGAAAGTTAAGGTGAGTGGAAGTGGTGCCGGTGACAACATACGAGTCATGATGGATTAAATTGTTTTTATATGTAGTGGCAAATGTTCAGAACTATAATATTCCTCTCTTTACCGCCTCTTTTCCAGTGTTTAAAAGATTCTTAAACAATTATCTTCAAATAAATGTGTAGTTTCACGTTCAGAAGCTCCACGATGGCCAATGAGAGGCACCGTATACGCTGTGTAGGCTCTAGACTAATTTTGATCTCACAGGTTGTTCAACGGGCACTGATGGTATAAGAGGGCGGAGCGTTATTGCACTCTGCCCCGAAGCGTCCCCTGCAGCTGGGAATTGAACCCACGTGCTCGTGTTTATCATCACAACGCGGTAAGCCACTCAGCCACTGAAGCATTATTGAAATACGATAGCAGTAGATGAAATGAGTGCATTGAATATCAATACAACATTTTTCACAAACGCGCGTCAACAGTCAAATGAACATTGCAGAGAGGGATGTGGCATCACAAACAGAACGGCGCTTTCTGCAGTTTCTGCGATGCGACACAGATTAACGAAAGCATCGTCAAAAGAATTTCCCGAGTCAATTACGTGACACTGAACAGTTGCGGCTCTAACCAACATGCCTGGCAAGCTATCACCACACGCCATCACTTTAGCACAACGCAGGCCTCACGCACGAGGCAGTACAGCCACCGAAAAGCAAGGAACTGCCGACGTGTCAGCCACCGCATTCTTTGGTCAAGAAACAGCGGCAAGACAGTAAAAGAAAAAAATGAGCGTCGGTAGTGCATTCTTATGGCAGGCGAACAGGAACGTGCCGGAGCGTGGAGTGAATGGTGAGACTCCACAGGCGAGGGGCTCAAATGGCTAGAACCATGTGCCCCGCGACCGAGGCAACGGCCATACGTTTACTCTGTAGTTCCGCGCTCACTGTGGACTGCAGTAAACCTTACGCACGCCATCAACACGGTTAGCGTAAGTCTACACGCGTCCACTCTCCGAGCACTAGCACGTTCATTGCGCTCGTAATGCAACTTAATCCACGTGACTGACCTGCTCTCTGGAGTCACGTACCTGTTTTATAAACTGTCAGGTTGAGCGTATAAATACAATTGCAGAAGCCAGGCATTGCACTACGTGAATTGCTTAAAAAAATGGGACATTTAGCAGCGAGATGAAGTTGAGTATGGGAAATGAAGACACAGAAAAAGGAAGCCTTTCTTAACTTCGAAGTTTTATTTATTTGTCATACTTTTTTTGAGGAAAAGAAGCGGGATAATCCTGCTACCCTACGCTGACTTCGACTTCTGTATGAACACCACGTGAAAAAAAAACGCAGGAATTGAAAGGTGGTTCGTAGATCTTATGGCAATGAGAATGGCTGCTTTTCCGTACAGGAAATGAAGCTCCATCATTTTAATGCCTGAAGTTGTTTCTCATATTAGTAATGAAAACGTATTTCTCACGAGCGTATAGCGCTAGAAGAAGTGCAATACGTTACTGGACTACTAAGCATGAGCAACTAATTTTGTTGCCGTGGACTACGCCGTTTTGTCTTTTCTTAAAGGCTAGTATTAAGTTATGTGAAATGTCCAGCTTGTAAAGGCGTGTTATATAGCATAGTCGGAAGGGAAGCGTGAGTCATACAAACTGATTCAATCATATATTGTTTAGAACTTGAGACTGACTCCAACCAAATAAATGAATTTTATTAGCCCGACGTTTCGGAGCCCATTCGGCTCCTTCTTCAGGGGGTTGTTCTTCGGGGGGTGGCGGTGTGCCGTTTTTAAAGCGTCTTTTTTGAGGAAAGGAGGGGGGGGGGGAACACGGGAGGTGGGGAGACACATCACAGACGGAAAGGTGGGGGGGAACAAAAGGAAAGGAGGGGTGTTGTTTACGGCTTCCATGGTGCTGGGATGACCGGTGCTGGGGGGAGTGTTCGCGAGGGTGCCCTTGATGGGAGGCGGGGGGGGGGAGGCTACAGGGTCGCGCCGACGTTCTGTGTTGGTGAAACAAGCGGGAGTCTATCTGGCTGTGCGTCGTTTTCTTCTTTTCGTCATGTCGCCAAGGCCATGGACATACACCGAGGGTAGGTTGCCCTTCACGCGGTTTATGTTATTCCCCGTATTCTGAATGTGCCATGACTCCAGTAGTAGTCTCTTTCGCCAGTTCGTTTCTGTTTGAAGGATTTCAGTTTCATGGAAAGCAATTTTGTGGTCGGCGTCTTCAGAGTGTTCAGCGACGGCGCTGCGAATACGGTTGAATGTCCTGACGTCGTTCTCGTGTTGTCTGATCCTTTCTTTTAGATTTTTGGTTTCCCCGATGTACGACGCCGGACAGTCGGCACAACTGATTTTGTAGACGACGCCTTGAGCTTTTTCTTTAGGTGGACGATCTTTTGGTTTAGGGAGGAGGATATTGAAAGGGTTTATTGGTTTGTGCGCCACTTTGAGGCCTTCTTTTTTTAACATTCGGCTGAGCGCTTCGCTGGTACCTCTGATGTACGGGATGGACACTCGCTTCTGGGGTTGGGGAGAAGTCAACGGCTGAAGGTCCCGCATTTTGCTTCTTCTTTTTTGTTGTCTGGTTGTTTTTCGAATGAAGTCATCTGTGTATCCATTCCTCTTAAGTTCGTTGAGAACCGTTCTCTTTTTTTTTCTTTAGATCCGATTCCGATGAGGAATGGGTTTCGGCTCGTTTGAATAGAGAATTTACAACAGACGCCTTGTGGTTTGCCGGATGGTCGGATTGGAAATGAAGATAGCGGCCTGTGTGGGTTGGTTTTCGGTACACTGAAAATTTTAGAATGCCGTCTTTTCGTGTAACTTGTACATCTAAGAATGGGAGTGATCCGTTCTGTTCGCGCTCATATGTGAACTGTATGTCCGGGTCTATGGAGTTTAAGTGTTTCTGCAAGTTTTCGACTTGACTCGTCTTCACGATGCAAAAACAATCATCCACGTACCTGAGGAAGACTTTTGGTTTAGGGGAAAAAGTATTTAAAGCTCTCTCCTCGATGCTCTCCATAGTCAAGTTAGCCATGGCAACGGAAATTGAGGCCCCCATAGGAGTTCCTTTAACCTGTTTGTAGTAGCTGCCTCGGAAGGTGAAATAGGTATTCGACAGGCACAGTTCGAGAAGGCGGCAGATCTCGTCTACACTCAAAGGGCTTCTCTCACTGAGCATATCGTCACGTTCCAGTGCATCTCTAGTTGCGGAAACAGCCAACTTAATGGGTACTCTTGTGAACAGAGAGATTACATCAAAAGAGACCAGACATTCATCATCTTCGATACGGACTTTTGATGTGAGTTTGATGAAATTCTCGGAGTCGCGCATGTGCGATGCTGTCCTTCCGGTGAGTGGTGATATGATCTGATGCAAGTAAGTGGATAGTGATCGTAGTGGGGAACACGAAAAGTCTACGATTGGTCGTAAGCGGATTCCGGGTTTATGGAGTTTTGGCAAGCCGTAGAAAGCTGGGGCGGATCCATTCCTACAGATTAATTTTAGGTAGAGATTTCGAGAATTTGGATGGCTGCGGAATATTTCAATCAGCGTCTTGTTCAGCACAGACTGGGTTCTCGTAGTGGGGTCCTTCTTTAGTCTCTCGTAATCTTGGCTGTCAAGTAGGCCGGACGCCTTGTCCTCGTAGTCCTTTATGTTCAAAACAACGGTTGAGTTCCCCTTGTCCGCCGGTAGGATCACAATGCTGGTATCTTCTTTCAGCGTTCTCACTGCTTTTATTTCGTCGGAAGTTAAGTTGCGTTCTCTTCTGCGGTTGTTATTGGACCTTATTATGCCGATTGCTTTCAGTCTAACCTGTTCCCGCACTTTGGGGTCTAGTTGCTGGATGCCGCTCTCAAGGGCGGCGATCATCTCGGGGAGGGGTGGGTTATCTGTGGTAACATTGAATTTTTGACCTTTTGCCAGGATTGAAGTTTCTTCGCTTGTGAGCTTCCTCGATGATAAATTGGTTACTGTGTGCTTGTTTAACACTCCTGTTTTCTCGTTTTCGTTGATTAGGGAAGAGAATTTCTTCTTCTGCGTTTGACTGTGTGACTGTGTGAACAAGACGCTGATTGAAATATTCCGCAGCCATCCAAATTCTCGAAATCTCTACCTAAAATTAATCTGTAGGAATGGATCCGCCCCAGCTTTCTACGGCTTGCCAAAACTCCAAAAACCCGGAATCCCCTTACGACCAATCGCAAACTTTTCGTGTTCCCCACTACGATCACTATCCACTTATTTGCATCAGATCATATCACCACTCACCGGAAGGACAGCATCGCACGTGCGCGACTCCGAGAATTTCATCAAACTCACATCAAAAGTCCGTATCGAAGATGATGAATGTCTGGTCTCTTTTGATGTAATCTCTCTGTTCACAAGAGTACCCATTAAGTTGGCTGTTTCCGCAACTAGAGATGCACTGGAACGTGACGATATGCTCAGTGAGAGAACCCCTTTGAGTGTAGACGAGATCTGCCGCCTTCTCGAACTATGCCTGTCCAATACCTATTTCACCTTCCGAGGCAGCTACTACAAACAGGTTAAAGGAACTCCTATGGGGGCCTCAATTTCCGTTGCCATGGCTAACTTGAGTATGGAGAGCATCGAGGAGAGAGCTTTAAATACTTTTTCCCCTAAACCAAAAGTCTTCCTCAGGTACGTGGATGATTGTTTTTGCATCGTGAAGACGAGCCAAGTCGAAAACTTGCAGAAACACTTAAACTCCATAGACCCGGATATACAGTTCACATATGAACGCGAACAGAACGGATCACTCCCATTGTTAGATGTACAAGTTACACGAAAAGACGGCATTCTAAAATTTTCAGTGTACCGAAAACCAACCCACACAGGCCGCTATCTTCATTTCCAATCTGACCATCCGGCAAATCACAAGGCGTCTGTTGTAAATTCTCTATTCAAACGAGCCGAAACCCATTCCTCATCGGAATCAGATCTAAAAAAAGAAAAGAGAATGGTTCTCAACGAATTTAAGAGGAATGGATACACAGATGACTTCATTCGAAAAACAACCAGACAACAAAAAAGAAGAAGCAAAATGCGGGACCTTCAGCCATTGACTTCTCCCCAACCCCAGAAGCGAGTGTCCATCCCGTACATCAGAGGTACCAGCAAAGCGCTCAGCCGAATATTAAAAAAAGAAGGCCTCAAAGTGGCGCACAAACCAATAAACACTTTCAATATCCTCCTCCCTAAACCAAAAGATCGTCCACCTAAAGAAAAAGCTCAAGGCGTCGTCTACAAAATCAGTTGTGCCGACTGTCCGGCGTCGTACATCGGGGAAACCAAAAATCTAAAAGAAAGGATCAGACAACACGAGAACGACGTCAGGACATTCAACCGTATTCGCAGCGCCGTCGCTGAACACTCTGAAGACGCCGACCACAAAATTGCTTTCCAGGAAACTGAAATCCTTCAAACAGAAACGAACTGGCGAAAGAGACTACTACTGGAGTCATGGCACATTCAGAATACGGGGAATAACATAAACCGCGTGAAGGGCAACCTACCCTCGGTGTATGTCCATGGCCTTGGCGACATGACGAAAAGAAGAAAAGGACGCACAGCCAGATAGACTCCCGCTTGTTTCACCAACACAGAACGTCGGCGCGACCCTGTAACCTCCCCCCCCCCGCCTCCCATCAAGGGCACCCTCGCGAACACTCCCCCCAGCACCGGTCATCCCATCACCATGGAAGCCGTCAACAACACCCCTCCTTTCCTTTTGTTCCCCCCCACCTTTCCGTCTGTGAAGTGTCTCCCCAGCTCCCGTGTTCCCCCCCCTCCTTTCCTCAAAAAAGACGCTTTAAAAGCGGCACACCGCCACCCTCTGAAGAACAACCCCCTGAAGAAGGAGCCGAATGGGCTCCAGAACGTCGGGCTAATAAAATTCAGTTATTTGGTTGGAGTCAGTCTCAAGTTCTAATAAATTTCCCAACCAGACAGGCAATTCTGTCGAAATGTTTAGCTTCAAATCATATATTGTGTGTAAATTGAAGAAAAGGGTACTAGAGAAACACAAAAGACGCGCATACAACGAAAAGGCTTTATACACGGACGGACGCTGGACTTTCAATTGTACTTCATCGGAATTCACACTGCCGCACACGATCTCTGACGCATGCGCAACTACGCCTCCCAAGACCCGTGCATCAATGTGAGTTTTTTTATCACCTTTTACCCACTGTTGCGGCTTAAGGGGGCGTTAGGGCAAGGAACCCACCAAGCCCATCGTCTGCTACGTCAGGTTGTAGAAAATGAAGGAAAAAGGGTTTATTCGCTTAGTTACATGGTTCCAGTAAGGAAGGCCACTCCATGCAGGAGCAAGTTAGACGTCCAAGTTCACATCAGGACCCTCTGTCCTCACTCTCGAAAAGTCTCCGTTTTTAATCCTGTCGTCTTTGCTATAGGCGAGTCGACTAGGCAAGCTGAAGACTGTACAGAAGCAAATCACCATCGACTTGGTCGCGATACCACGCCCATGCTCGCTATAACCCGCACTCCGAATAGACTGGTTTGGAATATGTGGCAAGAAAGTAACCTGCACCTATGGGGTAGTCGACGTTATTCCCCTCCTTTTCATCCTTCGCTCAGGCTTCCAGGTATAGGGCGGAGGGAGGTCCTTTTGTGGGACTCGTCAAGAGTTGGGGTCCATGCTGCGTTGACCTCTGGATAGGTGGTGATGGATGGGGGCTGCTTTGACTCGTGGCAAACGTCCAATTAAAGCCGTTGTGGTGTTGGGACCCAACACTACCTGATAGGTAAGCACGTTCCTTGTCGGCTAAACAGAAACACTTATCAGTGGCACAGTTTTCTTTCCCATTTTCAATGTGAAAGGCTTCTAAGATTTTAAGTTCATCAGGCACCAACTGGCCCAAGAGCTCGCACTAATTGTGTGGAAATTGCATCCTATATTTCTGAAACATCCCTTCGCATCGACCCACACGAATCACCTGCGCAACAGAATGCGAACCTCGGGTGCGAAGGATACCTGTCTCACTATAGTTAGACAGGTCCTTCGCACCCGTTATACAGTTATTTATACGTCCAGGTGCATATGTGCACCTGGACGTTTTTCTTGGCAGGAATAATTTCTTTCTATGTCGCTGCAATCCACGTGGCTCGATGTCGTAATATTAAGGAAAGCATTATGTTCTTGGGATAAAGATTCGATTATATCCCACTCGCATTACCACACACAAAAATAAAAACCTCATCGTGCATGTGTTGGTGCTTGGGTTGACCACTAGACACCTTTTAACTGTTGTCTTTAAATACTAGAGGCCGTTCCATTATCAGTGGTACTCGTTATTAGGCTTCCTCCAAGCAGGGGGAAGCAAATATTAAGGGAAGGATTTTGCTTTTTTGTGCACCGACCCCATGACCGCAAGGACAGGCATTAAGCACGCCATTTGCAGCGAGGTTCATGCGAGGGAGTGATATGCCAAGCTGAAAGACCTTCCGTTACCCAAGTAAACTGTGCGCGGCAAGCCGCTCGTACGTTGACATTACGTCAGGTGTTGATCTGATTTGCACGTGTTCGGTATCGTTATTGGATGTGACTCGGCGAAGCGAAGCTTACATTTTTCCGAGCACGAACCCACCGCGATAGCTCAGTCGCTATGCCGTTTAGCTGTTCAGCTGGAGGTTGCGAGTTCGATCCCGGCAACAGCAGCTGCATTTCTACCGAAACTGCATGCAGAAAAGCTCAAAAAAAATGAAATCATGAGGTTTTACCTGCCCAAACCACTTTCTGATTATGAGGCACGCCGTAGTGGAGGACTCCGGAAATTTCAGCCACCTGGGGTTCATTAACGTGCACCTAAATCTAAGTACACGGGTGTTTTCGCATTTCGCCCCCATCGAAATGCGGCCGCCGTGGCCGGGATTCGGTCCCACGACCGCGACCCCGTGGACTGTGCGTTCGGTGCACGTTAAAGAACCCCCGGTGGTGATAGCTAACCCGGAGTCCACCCCGGTGTGCCTCATAACAGTATCGCAGTTTTGGCACGTAAAACCCAAGAATGTTTTTAATTTTTTTTACCGAACAAGAGAACACAGAATAAATGCGTGCGTCGATGTGCACAAAATAGAGACATTGTATCTGCGGTATTATCGGGCATTAATTTTTGTACCTATTGACGATGACCGCTTTTCACGGGATTGTCACTCTCGTCGATTTATCGCTCGGCATAAGACGCGCATACTGTGTTATAAATGTCATTATTATTGTCATAAATTCTACACAGACAGACTTTCGGCTGATCAGATTGCGCACGTGACAGCAGTAGTGTCGTAGATTGTCAAATGCACGCGACCACCAGCGACATTAGTCTGCAGTGTGAGGTGATGCGTGTAATTAATACCCTCTTACATTTGAACTGCTTGAACCACGCATCGATATTCAATGACCGCCGACCATGCTCCCTGCTTTCGCTCTGATTTGGGTGCTGCATGTCTTTTTGGGCTCAAGTTTACCCATCACAAAGCTAAGAGTCCTAACTCATACCCTTAATAGTATCTCTTGTTCTTCGCCCTCACTACAGCGTGACACTATATGTATATATTTAGCATCAACCGGCAACGTAGGGGGTGCCCATGAAAAGGGTGTATTTGAATAGTTGCATTGTAAACAAAACTAATCTGCGAGGCACGCAATAGCGAAACAAAAAAGTGATTTATTTCACGCTCCGGACAGTCGTCGCGCTAGCTACGCTTGTCATGACTCCGTTAAGTTTATCATCGCGTCCTGTGTTCATCCCATTGTTATTTCTATAATATTTTTGCATCCAATGAAAGCAAATAAAGCTGTTATTTTCCTCGAAAAGACAGCTATTGAAATGTTCAGATGAACGACAATACCAAAACAAAGAACGCTCAGATCTCCATGTGCAAGCTGCTGCAAGCAACACGGGAACACGCGTCGTGTCCCGGCAAGAGAAAACAATTTGTTTACGTCAGCCGAGATCTGCGTCGCAAAGCTGACAGAAACCTTGCTTGCTTCCAACTAACAGAGACAAAAATAATTCCTCCTGTTTGTATAACGTGTCAGCAAATAAAAAGAATAAAGAAAGCGGCAGCTTTTCATTGCCTGCACTGTCCAGTGATCGCATCGTGCGGAACAAGACGCTTTTTCCTCTTTTTCTTTCTTCGTGAAGGCAGACTAAGCGCTGCTTCTACAGCTACGATGCTGCAACAAGCTCATGAATTCCTATCTTGTTAGTACGCTCAGTTCGCTCTTAGTTAATTTATCATTCTTAGATCGGTGACATACAGTATAGAAGAGTAAGTGAATCAACGTTTTTCAGCATGTTGCCCTTGCGCAATCTACGTCCAGATATTAACCAGAGAACGACCCTGACATCGAAATTTCTAGATCACATGAATGCCAGTGCCTTCAGTAAAAATTATGGGGTTTTACGTGATAAAACCACTTTCTGATTATGAGGCCTGCCGTAGTGAAGGATTCCGGAAATTTCGACCACCTCGGGTTCTTTAACGTGGACCTAAATCTAAGTACACGGTTTTTTTTTTCGCTTTTCACCCCCATAGATATGCGGCCACCGTGGCCGGGATTCGATCCCGCGACACGTGCTTGTGAGATCCCGTGCCTTCAATAGGCCTATCGTACTTCCTACATGATCATTGGTAGCTAGCGTGAAATGCGTAAGCATCAACAAGCAAGGCACAGGTTCGCAAGTGTCGATCTCTGTGTGACAGAAAGTAAAGCGAATTAGGAATTATATATGCTATAGGAATACGAGTACTGCCTGACTTGCATTTTTCAATTACAGCAATGGCAATAATTAGGCAAATAATTATTTCCCTAATGAAAAATTTATTTAGAGAAAGTGTGTTAGTTTGTATTAGTACTCGCTATTGTCACGCAACTTCTTTTCTCCGCCGCTGCAATGACTTTGTGTCAGTAAAAGTAATTCTTTGTTTCTCGAATCCACCTTTATGTTCAGTAATACGAAACTGTTGTAAGAAGAAGCATGAGTTTTAAGCCATCTCCTTCCTGACTCGTCAGCATATTACAGCGTCGCGCTTGACGCAGCTACCACTCCCTTAAGAAATCACAAAAAGGCTTCTCAGGCGAGCACATTGTGTCGTCTCAGAGAAACGGCCGAGTGGCTCTTCACGTAGCAAACAGTGCCACAGCAGCCATGCGCCATGTTATCCCTTCACTTCCGTATTTGAGTTGCAGCAGCTTCCTGAAGCAAGCTCGAGTTCAGGGCAAACATGGAAGTCCTGCTCTTTAACGCAGTGAAGGTGACCGACGTCTTTCTATTGCTGTGCGCGCTTGTGTAAATTTGTGCTCCGTTCTGTTCTCCTTAGGGGCAGCAAATGGGCAGCGTGCCGTTCAATAAAACGGCCTTAGCGTACTTCTGTGGAAAACATAATGGAATGAAAAAAGGGGGTTGCATCGTATAATAAATCTCACGAAGTGTTTCTTCATCTAACTCAAGTTGGCGCTACTTATATGCCGCTCTGCAAAACGTACTTTTGGAAACATAAACAAAGTTGTTCCTCCGTTTGCTTCCTCTTTTCTTCTTTTTTCGCATGTTCCTATAGGCATGTCCATACCTGTAAATGTGTCGCGCCGGTTGCTCCTTTCCAAAGAAGATGAGCGCACTTATATTTCTATCTTATGTAAACAAATTTTTTTGTATTCCTTAATTTACAAATACTTCTGTTTTCTGTCAGTAAACTGTTCGGTGTGAACTGCTAATGAGATTTATCTTATGAAATAAGTCTTATCTCGAGCTCACCATTGTGCACTATTCCTAAGAAGAGAGGTGTGTAGAAAAATATAATACCGAAAAATATTTCTCAGCAGAGAAAGACAGAAAGAAAGAAGGAAAAGAAAGAAAGAAAGAAAGAAAGAAAGAAAGAAAGAAAGAAAGAAAGAAAGAAAGAAAGAAAGAAAGAAAGAAAGAAAGAAAGAAAGAAAGAAAGAAAGAAAGAAAGAAAGAAAGAAAGAAAGAAAGAAAGAAAGAAGCCCGGAAACCCATGCACCGATAACAGCTAATGAAAACTCGTAACAGCGCCCCGAAAAAATATTTTAAGAATATAACTAAATTATAAAAAATGGACTTTATGACGCGCCCGATTACAAAATATCATGACTTAGTTTGCGCAAAAGAGTAGTTGACAGAATCCTACCGCTCACGTGAGCAGCCTAAGCGGGTGATACAGGAACATCAGCTGGCAAGGGTCGCCATTTTAGTGCCAACGATCGTGAGACCAGGGAAATTATAGCGCGAGCAATTCAAAAATAGGTCGTGGTTACGCGTGCCAATTAGCCTGCATTTGTGATAGTGGTTTAATTGCAGTTACACAAGGCATATTTGGGATAATGCTTCGCTCGGAAACCGGCTATGGGGGCGAGAACACGTCGCACTTCCACATAAGGACGCAGCACTGTTGTTCTGGTCATTTACGTTTTGCTCACTTTTTGATTTGTGCTGATGGTACGCTGACCACACGCAAGGAAGATAGCTCATTTTAGAAGAACCAACTCAGAGAACAACTAGGTAAAAGTGTTCTTAGCAGAGCTAGAAAACGAACCAACGAGTGAAAGTTAAAGCTCTTAGCAAGAAAAAAGGGACAACATCGCACCTCTCTCACGCCTTTGTACGCCAAGAAATATAGCCATCACAGCTCACCCACTTCTGAACGTCACATAAAGCCATTCAATTGACGCATTCCTGCGCAATAGAAAGATTTCAACCAATATGTAAATTCCGACGGCAAAATAGCCTAATATATGATCTACGTCAGCCATCGAGTGTGCTGGCATAAGTCTAAAACTACAGAAAACTATGTAAAACAGTCGACAACGTACCGTTGTATTTCCTCTAAAACACTAAAGCAGGTCCGTTCGAAAGCAGCTGTCTGTCACCGAATCCGCTGGTGACAGTCCTTTTTAAAAAAAATTTGACACATATGTTCAAAAAAGTTTGGAGGACACTTAAGCATCGCCTTTAAGAGTGGAACGCGATAGCATTCAAAGATTTCTGAGTGCTTCTCACGATACCCGGTAAGTGCAGCGTTGGTAACCATAATCTTTACCGGGAAACGCTCGCGGCGGACGCTATGCAAGAAGGCGGGCTTTCTGGTCGAAGCGCGGCCTCTTGAAGGGGCCGCGATGGATGGATGGATGTTATTAGCGTCCCCTTTGGAACAGATCGGTAGGTTGCGCCACCAATCTCTTGCTATTATAATGCCTAATGTCCTGCCTAGCTTAAAGAAGAAAAGCAGAAAAGAAATAAAAAAAACCACGAAGAACTCCCAAAACCAAAATGTTTTATCCCCTATTGCGAACTTTGTTTTTGTACGTCTCCGCTGTTTCTCGTTTCCCTACTTTTCTTCCACCGATCTTCCAATCGCCTCTTACTAATCTCTATTGCGGACATATTTACTTTTCCCCTACCCTCGCTGAAACCAAAGTATTCAAGGAGGCCAGTGGTGCCTAAATCGACCACTGGGTAGACGTCTTCACATTCTAATAAAACATGTTCCGTAGTTTCCCTAGCTTTACCGCAGCAAGCACATGCTTCTTCTTCCTTATATCTCGCTTTATAGGTGCGTGTTCTAAGGCATCCCGATCTCGCTTCGAAAAGTAATGAGCTTCCCTTTGAGTATCATAAATGGTTTCTTTCCTGATTTCGTTTTTTCCTCTTAAGTAGTAACTCATGGCAGGTTTCTTTTCCATTGCCGCCACCCATGAGATTAATTCAGCCACTCTGACTTTCCGCCTGACGTTCCTTCTTGCTGTTTTGCCCTCCCTACACGCCGCATACTTGATGGCAAGCTTCCTAGTTCTTTTCCTCCAATGTGAATCCCTGTTTTTCCTGTACAGATATCTCAACACTCTCCCAGCCTATTTACTTTCTTTCATATTCCTCAGTCGTTCCTCATAATCAATTTCAGTGTGAGCTTCCCTCTCTTCAAAATTTGTCCAGCCCATATCACCCAGAAGAACTTCAGTTTGGCCTAGTTTTTAAACAACTTGACAAAGGGCTTTCTTTTACTCACGAACTTCCACTCGACAATTCCCTGCGCTTTTTAGACCTACGCATTTCCTTTGCTAAAGGTCACGCGTGCTGGCAGTACTTCCCTCGGGAACAAAAGGGCTTGGTGCCATACGATTCCTCCCAGTCAAAGATTGTTAAGCGAGGAGTAGCGATGCTCTGCTTAGAATCGGCTCTCCGCAAATCGTGTGTGCACAAGATGCAGCTTGCCTTTGACAATCAGATTTCCCGTCTTAAGACGGCAGGGTTCCCTGACTCGATGGTAACGCCAGTGGTGGAAACCCTCCTGCAGAAGGTAAAAGGATCTAGGGGCAAAGCAAGGGTGAGGACGACTTCTATGGCCATAAGACCTGAAGTAGTACCGTATATCCACAGGGTCGCTCACAACCTAAGGAAGGTGGCAGGCAGGTTTGGAGTCCCCCTTGTCTTTTCAGCCCCTTTTAAGCTGGCGCGGCTCTGCCCCCGCACCTCCCGTGATCCTAAAGGAAGGCTAGGTTGTGGTAAGAACCACACCAAGCCGTATGCCAAATGCAATGTAGGAGTTGTGTATGAAATCCCCCTGGCCTGTGGCAAGTCCTACATAGGGCAGACTGGACGGTGCCTAAATGATCGAGCCAGGGAGCATGAGCAAAAGTTAAAGAAAGATGAGTTGGCGCACTTACCTGCGCACTGCAATGCCTGTCGCTGTGCACCTCTTTTTGAGGAGATAAAGATTCTGGGCAGAAGCCATGACCAGACTGCACGTGAACTGATGGAGGCTTACCATATAAATAAGAAAGGCGAAGATTGTGTTAGCGATACCTCCATTAGGTTGTTTCAAGCGGAAATAGATTTTTTTGATAATTGGTTGCCACGCTAAGCTGATGTGCATTCTTGTTTGCCGCGATCTGCGCATGTTCCTTTTGCCTATATATGCCCACTGGCTGCTATGAATAAAACAGTTGAAAGTTACCGCCTGTGCTGTTTATGTGTTTTCTTCCTATGTCCCCGTCTTTTTTGCGGTCAATATGATTTGCCATATCACCCAGCACAGCTTCATTCGTAGTCTCCCCGTGAGCGCCCAATGCGAGGCCTCCCACTGACCTTTGGTTGCCATCGTGTCCTGATCGTAGCCCTGATATCGAGCAAGCAACTGTATTTCGAAAAGTAATTCCTGGAACCATTACACCTTTCCACGTACCCCGGAGCACCTCGTACGTATTGTATCCCCGGAGCACTCTGTTTCGCCATGGCTGCATTTCGCTTCCCCTTTACTGTTATAGTTTCTTCCTGTGTTTCCATATATATATATATATATATATATATATATATATATATATATATATATATGGACTTCATTTATCCATATGCCAAGGTATTTATATTCTTTTACCCAGGGTATTTCCTGGCCCTGTATCGTCACTGTCTGTTAACTGTTTTCACTGAATACCGTAACACCTGATTTTCTAACGCTAAATCTCAAACCTAAATTCTTGTCTTCCTGTCCACAGATATCAGCCAGACGTTGCAAATCACTTTGCTTGTTAGCTAACAACACAATGTGGTCAGCATAAAATAAACGCCGAAGCTGCTTCTCTACTACTGTACCAGCCTGTTTGTATGAGAGATTAAACCTGAAACTCGGAGGGGAGCGCCTTCTGGAAGTTATTCATGGAAGCGGGCGTGCTGCTCCGTGAACTCTAGATATTTACCCGCCGGCGTGCGCACATGGCTGCCGCCGTCTCCGGTCTGTTGGTTGTAGAAACGCTGGAAAGGGGATTTGTGTGAGTTTTCGCGTAATAGAATTATGTTTTCTCGTATATTTAAATTACAATCAGAGAGCTATCGTGTGTATAGGTTGTGGGCAAGTCGTAGTTTACGATTCCTGTGCGTATTTTAGCTTGAGAAATTTAGGTATTTCAGTGAATTCCTTGCGTCACATGAACGGGCTGGCTATGTGTGGTTCGAAAATTCTTTTGCCGCCGCAGGACGCCGACGCGGGATTTTCTGTGACCCGGGCTCCGTGACGCTATATCGCGTTCAAATTGTCAGGCTGTAGTCATAGGAAGCTCACGCCGTCATCTTATCAACGCAAGTGGGACGCACCAACGCCACGGATGCCAGATGCGGACGTAGCTTTATATGCGGAGAATGTGCGAGTCCTTTCAGTTTCTCCTCGTCTTTCCTTGTGAAACCTTTGCCTAGCGCGTTTTCGCCCCACTCGTCACACAACAGTCAGCTGTGCTAGTAGCAAACATTATCTCCAAAGCCATAGCCATTTAATAATCACTTTGTTTTATGCAAGAAAACTTAGGCATGTGTGCACAATACTATTGTGGCTGCTATATAAAGCGGTTGCTATGCTAAGAGACCCTAATAACATGTCTCTTTTCTTATACAGTCCACTGGTATGGTATATGTTGGTCGTAAGCTTATTTGTATATCGGTCTTATAAGATTCGTAAGGACTGCATATATAGAAGTCATGCAACAGCAATTATTGGTCTGTGGGGCGTTTACGAAGGGCTTGATTATAGATATCTGAAAAAAATATTTCTACATTTTCTAACCTTCCCTTTCAAGCAATACGTAATCTTGGATGTGAAAGCACTGTACCATAAACATTGCACCGCAAGCACTGCACAGATAGCTATATTATCTCTTTGTTCAAGCAGCATCGAATTGTGCATGCCAACGTTTACAGCAGCTACTTTCGAACTGAGAAGTTGTGCATGAAACTGTGAATATGGTTACGCATGTGCCGTAATGCTTTATGATGCAGTGCACTGTCACTGCAAAATTATTGCGATCTAGCGTCGGCATGCGCTGCAGCAACGGACATTACGTTTGCTTTGCCAATTACTGGTAACAGAAGGGAAAAACTAGCGCAGCTTTAACAACTACCAGAACAGAACACGAAGCGCCATTTACAGTAAGCACACATTCGCAGGTTGAAAAGAAACAGATGCCGAGGGGCGAGCACAGAAACAGGAATGTAAAAAAAAAAGAGTGTCACGAGAAAAATACAAGGTACTCTACTGGTTTCGCCTTTTCCCAAATACAGGTAATTAGGCACGCGCCGACCTCCTCAGGCAATGAAGTTCTTGTACATGTACACTCTTGCTGTGCGGCAAAGAAAAACAAGAGCTCGGGAGCAAGCCAAACATTGCGGTCCGTTAGACAAACGTTAGATCCTAAGTAGAGTTCGATGGGAGGAGAAGGAAGGAGAGAGGGATGTCAACCCCAAAATAAGCACCCGAACAATAGAGAAAGTACGGGGAGAAAAAAAGTGAGTAGTTTACTTAAATAAACAGAAGGGGGACACGACAGTAGTCCTTCTGCGAGAAGCGCTATCTTTCGGCGACTCAAAGGACTCTCTATGGGACCACATTAGTATGTGAGACATATATGGAAGGGCAGCTCCAAATGCAGCGAACATTCGTGTAAGGCGCAGCGCGAAATGCGCGTCGGCAAAGACCGCTCGTACGCGCCCCTTCTAATGGCGGATCAGGAGAGCAAACTGCTCCAGCGCGTACTTGCCGCCCACCGCTGCCTCTTGAGGGCACCGAGAATTAGGCGAGCTGGTGTTGCCCTAGGATGTGTCTCCCTACTCTCCGGGCTGCGTCGCCCTCTGACGAAATGAGCTTTTTCTCTCGGCCTTCGCTGGCCGCTTAGTTCGGCCGCTTGTTTTCTCTCGGTCCCTGTCGATCTCTTGCAGCAGTGAGAGTAGCTATATCGACGTGTTCGTAAGTCATCTTCTAATATGTTGTGACGCAGGCACAACGACACGACAGACAAGACAATTGAGACAACGCGCAGCGCTGTATGTTGGGCGTTGTTGAGTAAAATGCGTCTAGCTGGTTTAAAAGCCAACTGCAATAAAACTTTGGGTCTCGAGATAACACCTCGTTTCAGGTAACGTTTGTACATAGCGACCTCCATGCATTATTCCTCGTTTAAATATGAGTAAGTAGTAAAAGACAAGACCAATCTTAGAAGCAGAGATCCTAATACTATGGCCGAGCGTTTCACTGGAGCGGGACGAAAAGACGTCGTTGCTTACTGTACCTAAGGCAGATTCCGTGCCCACCTTCAAGTGTTCACGTGACTAGTGCTTTTTACCTTCCATTGTTTCCTTCCTTTCGCACCTTTATCCCCTTTCTCCAGCGCAGGGTAGCAAACAGGACGTGCATCTGCTTAACGTTTCTGCCTTTCTTTGCTTCTCTCTCCTTCTCTCTGTTGAGCTCTTCGGCAAATGTCTTTCGCTTGGCCAACTGTCCTCGGTGATACTCATTTTCAGAAAAGCATGATATCTTGTACGTGAAATTCCATACAGAATAGCGTCGGCAACTGAAACATTTCTAGAGAACAGATGGAGATATAAGCCGATTCATTACCTACATGCTCCATCTCATGTTTTAGCATCTTCAATTCTTATACGGGGGCTTTGTTGGATCAACGTTGCAAATAATCTAAAGCTTAAAAGAAATCACTAGAGAGGTGAGCAAACAACACAATAGTGCATCCCTGGACTTTAACGACATTATTGATTTGATATTTCTGTTCCGATACAGATATGGCACTTGAAATATGGGTATGCGTAAACAGCTGCTGTTAATGAGTCCCAGTGCGTGTTAAGTGTCCGATAAAAAATATGCAAAGTGTTGACCCTTATTTCTGCTCCCTCAGTAACATGCCATCAGGAGACGATAAGACATGTCAGAGGAAGCTATAAAATATATAAATCATGAGCCATTCAACTCTCTGAAGGTGGATGACCAGCGAAGCTGAGTAGCGCACGACAAAGTGGTGACACATAATTTTGAACGAAGGTACGAATATATTTATTGTCTTGATCGGTTGTCATTATGTGGAAAAATACACACATACATTTATGTTTATACGTCCGCGTTAATTCGTGTGACACACACGTTGTGTACATTCATAATTTCATTTCGCGATATACTGAGGCATAGAATTTGAAACCGAAATCACCGCAGTGACTGGCAGTGAGCCAGTGCCTTCAGCGCCTTCACAGGGGAGAGGCAGCACGGGAACGCTGGCATGATGAGCGGCAATGGAGCCAACTGTGAAAAACGACGACGACGACGAACGCGCGAGCTGTAACACGAGTCATTACTGATGATGATAGTTTTTGCTCACGCAGATTTGTTGACGGACACGAAAAATGCGCGGAACCCTGGCCACAAACAGCTTCGCTGTAAAATATCTATGGATCTTTCGATCTTCGCCAATCGGTTTAAGCAAGGTTTCATTGATGTTTGTGAAGAACGCTGTTTCTGCTTGGTGATCGTAGGGCGAATCTAAAGTGTAATATCCTATATTCGCCCTCGCCCTCGAATTTACAAAGACAGTGATAGGGCAGCAGTGATAACATTATTTTTCACTCTGACGTGGATGTACACCGTGCCTTCAAGAATTTCTTCTTTTACAGGCACCGATTTCTTCAGAGAGGTACTCCATTGTGATCGACCATACTTTTCGAATGTCAAGTTTATTGGTGTCCTATTAACAGAACAGGTGGCCGTTATTTAGAAAAAGTTTATTTCGACAGGAGACGATACGAACACTGAGTCATAATCACGGCACAATTCCACGCGGACGATAACATGTAAGACACGAAACACAGCGCGTTGTCAACGCGAGTAGTGTCCGAGTCCTCACGCACCAACATATAAACACGTATACCCACGGAAAGGCACAGTTACACATAAACTAAATGCCACATGTACAAAATGATTTTCAATATATACAGTGTGCACAATGGTTATATACAATGATGATGTGATAGAACACTTTACACAATTTTGAAGTGATGTGCACGAGATGTGTATATACAAAAATGATCATGTATACGAGAGGACACACACACAGAAATCACGGGCACCTGCATTCTATGTGCATTAAATGAATAATTCTGATGGTCTGGCTACAAGAACCACGCTGGACGAAAATTCAGCCATACGCGTCCATTAGCCACCGACAGGAAACGACATGACCACTGTCGAAGGAACTCTTCTTCTCCAAGGAAGAACAACTCCTCCGGCAGAAATGACAGTAGCTCAGAGTAGAGCCTCCCCATAAGTGGAAATAGAGCGCGGTGACGACGTCCCATGGCAACTGCCTCGCACCGGTTACGCCATAGACAGAAGGCCCCCGCAGCAATTAAAAGTCGCGCGAAGCGGCCACGTGAGCAGCGACCAGAAGTAATAAAGCGGTTAACTCCAAGGCCACGAAATCCAGTATGCACGGCCCTCCAAAATATCCTGGCAAGGACGCATTGCAGCAGTACATGTTTATTGGATTCTTGAAGGGTGCAATTGGGACACTGCGAAGATGGGACAACGCCCCACCGCTCAAGCCTGTCCCGAGTTGGAAGCACTTGCCACCCTAGACGCCACATGAAGTCGCGTAGGTGGCCAGGCAAAAATGACGCCGTTATCGCATCCCACGACACATTATTGGAACGTGCGAGGCACGCTGGGGGAACCAGAGGAAGCAGTAAGGCTGACATAGTATCTACTACACGGTTTTGGAGAACGTCTACATCAGGACATACCTGTTGTATGTGTCGAAAAAATGCCACGGTCGTACAGTAAAATGTAGGCGCGTTTAACACTTGTGGGCCGCGATTTAAGTGTACGCCCGGTAACTTGTAGCGAATTTTCGTGCCAAGGAAATAGCAAGCGAGTTCACGCGCTGGACACTGATCATGCTGTAACAGACGGAGCAGAAATCGCAGAGCAAGCAGCCGGCAGCGGACAGACACGGATGGGAAGGCGAACCCACCGCGAGAGCGTGGTTGCCCAAGCGCCGCGCGACAGACTAGTTCTGTACGGCCCGACCAGAAGAAGGCACCAAGAAGGGACTGCAAGGACCTAGTAACCCGTAATGGTGGCTGTACGACGTGACAAACGTACCGCACTCGGCCGCAAAATACAGACTGCGCTAAGTACCTTCTTTCTGATAGGGGTAAATCATAACCTTGAACATCTTCAATATTTCGCCTTACATCTTCAAGAATTGAGAGCCACACAGAGTCTGATATGCCATTAGAGGTGTAGTCAAGGCCTAAAATGCGAAGAGAATTGCTCTTTTGAAGACGGAAAAGGGGACTTAGGCGTGTCTGTGGTGAACCAATGAACAAATAACGACATTTTGAAAAATTTAGCGCAGCACCTGAAATATTTCCGTACTCAGTGAAAACTCGAAGGCTACGGGTTAAGCTATCTTCATTCCTGAGATATAATGTGATGTCATCGGCGAAGGCTGTCACCTTTACAACACCGCTACCAGGCAGTGGGAGACCGCATACGTAAGGGTCTCTCACTATTGAGCGCAGAAATGGTTCAAGACTGAGCACAAAAAGTACTGGGGATAGAGGGCACCCTTGTCGAACGCCACGAGTAACGGGAAACGGTGCACTTTCTCGACCATCAAGGAACAATGTACTTCGGATATTTGAATAGGTATTCCTAATAAGTTGAACAAAATTTGACGAGAAGCCGAACGAGGTCAGTACATTAAAAATGTAGTTATGTTCAAGGCGATCGAATGCCTTTTCTTGATCCAGTGAAACTAAGATACCACGTGCCGACCTGGTCAGTTTGTATGTCATTATGTCACGAGTAACGAACGAAAGACTGTGTATCTCTCTGCCAGGGACTGAGCATGCCTGATGGTGTCCTATCAGGGAAGGCATCAGGCTTCTCAAGCGCCGGGTGAGAACAGCTGTGAAGGTTGTGTAGTCAACGTTGAGAAGCGTGATTGGCCTCCATTCCTCTGGACGAACTGATGACGGATCGTGCTTAGGCTTCAGCACAAAACGACCGTCCCGAAAACTGAACGGGAAATTAAAGTTCTCAAAGCATTGGCTGATAACCGATACGAAAGTGGCACCAATATCTTCCCAGAACGTTAGATAAAACTCCACGGGTAACCCGTCCGGCCCTGGGGCCGAGCCACGCTTCATTGAAGATAATGCTGCCTTCACTTCCTCGGCTGATTGTCGTGCACAAAGACGGTTAGCTACCTCAGGTGGAACCTGAGGCAGCCCACTAAGCAAAGTATGAAGTCCTTGAGAGCCAGAATCTATTTGCATGGTCGTACGCGCCATGTTTTCAAAATGCGTTACAAAGAGCGAATAATCACGTGTGGGAGGTGGTGTAACAGGAAGTGCTCTTGGGGCCGCAGAAACGAATGCATTCGGCTTTCTAAAAAGCGAGTTTCTTGAAAAGCGCGGAACTTCGGGGTGTGCACACGGATTACGTCTGCATCGCCAAGCAGCAGCTGACAAAGACGACGCCGCGATGAGGCGTTGGAAACGCCTCCGTAGCTCACGCTGCCAGGACCGCATCAACGGAGTCAGTTGATTGACCCGAAGGGCGATGCGGAGCTTCGTGGCAGTATCCGCCAGTTCCTCTGACATACGTCGTCTGAGTGCACGTCCTTCAACTGAACAGTGTAGACGCCACTGCACCTTAAGCGCATCCCATGACTCTCGGTCAGATCTAGAAACAGAGGCGCCCAAAACTCGTGACAAACAAGAGCGCGAGCGTGCGTCATGTAGAACGCGCATATCAAGACGCCAGGGTTTTACTGATGAGGAAGCAGGGAATCGAATTTCAAGTATTACTGGTTTGTGATCGGAAATATAAACAGGGGATGAAGGTAACGTTATCACATCAGACTGGGTGACATACTGAGCTAAACTGCTTGGCACATAGGCACGGTCTAACCTGCTTGACGACGCACCGCGTCGCCAGGTCCAGGCAAAGAAAGAACCATGAAAAAGTTGATATGTATCTAGCAACGAAAAATGCTGGACGACGCGACGCAACTCCCGTGCGTTCCAATCAGGGCGACCCCAGCCCGGGCCCTGCACATCTGCTCGCGTGTCTAAGACGCAGTTAAAATCCCCAACGAGCACCACGTGACGACCGTCAAGGAAATACACGTCCAGGTCACGGAAAAAATCATTGGACTTAATGGCCTGCGCGGGTCCATATATGCACAAAACCCGTAACCTAAATGAAGATAGTACACAATTAAATGCCAATATTCGCCCAGTCCCATCATAAAAGACATGATGATCTCGCAAGAGAGCTCTGTTGAAAATAATAATACCGACTCCGCTAGATCGTGATGTAGCGAAGGAGAAGAAACAGTCTAGGTTAAAAGTGCGTTTGAAAGTGAGGACATGTCCAATGGTGAAAAAATTTCTTTCTTGTAAACACAGTATGTCACACTGTTTTGCGCGGGCCACGCTAATAATTTCGGCTTGTTTTACAGGACTTCGGAACCCTTGTGCATTTAATGAAATAATTTTCAGGGTGTCAGCCATAATTAATTAAATGTATCACCAAACTGACCTGGTCGTGTTGTTCAAGTCGGCGCCCCGGGAACAAGTCCAGGGGTTAAGCAGTCCACGCGTCACTTCTTGGACCCTCTCGAAGAAGGCCGAGGTTTTTTGGGCCGCTGTAACTCGGCACGGCGATCGGGGCCGCCGTCCGAGCCAGAGGCTGACGCATGAGCGCGCTTTACGTCTCGTGGGGCCGCCATTTCTATGTCGAGTTCATCCAGGCTCGGCGAGAGTCCAACGCTGCTATCAACTCCGAGGCTGAAGCTGTTTTCTGATGAGGATGATGTCGGTAGCGGTAGGACGGCGGGATTGGTTTCATCGTCACCGACAACCTCGGCAGCCGGGGGCCCACCCAGATGCAGTGGCTGCGCCGCTGTAGGAGATGCAACTGAGACTGATGAAGCCGCAGCAGACTTCGTGGGTACATCGACTGCGGCGATCGCAGGGTCAGACGCTATATCCGCGTTCAAAACTTTGCTGGGATCAGGAGGAGTGATGGTAACAGCCGAAGTGGAGGCGCTTTCGGCTACAGCACGCGTGTCCCCTGCTTGAAAGGCCAGCGAACATGGCGTGTTGCGATCCGCCACGTCAAGGTCTTCTTTTTGAGTAGAGGAGGCCGGCGAACATGGCGCGCTGTGACTTCTCGAGCTGCATGCCTCTTCTTTTTCATTTCTTGACGCTAGTTCATGCGGTGTCAGTGCAATTTCTTTGGTTGTGGCGTCACGCGCAGTCGCAACCGCAGTTGACGCCGGCGGTAAGGGGGGAAAGGCTCCAGTAGCAGCGTCTGAGTATGAACGCCGCACAGGGCACGCGACCGTAGGGTGATTATCCCCGCAACGCCGACAAGGATGGTCACACCCGTCGCTTTCGTGGCCATGGACGCCACAACGGCCACAGAACGCTGCGGTGCACTGTGCACGGTAGTGGTCGCTGGAACCGCACCGACGACACACGCGTTGCAAGCCGCGGTAGTCAAACGTCACACGATGACCAGAGACTCGCAGATAATTGGGGACAGGTGTTGTGGTGCTCATTTCCATACGCACGAAGCGTGTGCCCGTGAGCACGCCACGTCGTCCGCTCATGAGACCAGCGCTGACAGACAGAACCTTGCCGTATGGTGATAGTGCCTGGACGAGGACTTCGTTCTGAACGAAGGACGGCTTGTTCCGTGAGCCTATATAGCAAGCCTATATTTTTTACGAGTGACAAGAACGTTTACTTGTATTAGCCTACCAATAATGTATGACTCTCTACCCGGTACCAGTTTTTCTTGAGAATGCAGTCGCAGCTTTAATCATAAAATTTGCTTCTAGGTGCTCAAGAATATCTGCCTGCACGCAATGAACGTACGAGGTGCGTATGCTTTATTTGAAAGCTTAATGAACATGTACGCCTAGTCGAAAAGAGTACAAATTACATCTTTTTTTCCAACTTAGCTGTCAAACACCCACGACCGGACGAATATTTAAAAGGAAGCTTTAGCTTGGGGGCTCCTATCTGAATACATGGCAAACGATAAATCGCTTCTCTTGACAACCACTGCACTCCATTTTATGAGGTTTGTTAGCTTTAAGAAAAGTTAAAATCTACTCAGTGTAGATAGTGTATTTCGATGCGACAGCACCAAATGGCTCATTGAGCGACAAAAGCCGGCGTGTGGCGTCTCGACAAGCGAGAAACGGCACCTAAATTTCCATTGGGTGCGACACCATGTCACAAGAGCGCCGCAACACAGCAGAGCGTGTGAAAGGGAACATCTGCGACTTCCAAAGCGCGCCAGGTGTTGCATGAGGAGAGAGGGCATCACCACGACGCCACGTCACCCTCGGTCTTGCTCTCGGAAGCCTGTGCTATCCGCGCGTTCCTCGTCAGCGCAAGCTCTCGCCTGCGTTCTAACTGCGCTTCGGAAAGGCAAAATCAAAAATTGGAGGACGCTTAAGCTTCGCCTTCAATAGTGGAACGCGACAGCGTTCCCGTCGACCCGCCAAGGGGTGTAAGACAATGGGCTACGGCGCAGCGACTACGCGCCCCGCATCGGACGCGGTGAGCGTCGAGCAACGCAGCGTTCGGCGCGGCAACGAAATGTGCGCCTGAGCAGGGGACGCACGCCTGAGCCTTAGAAACTGCTCGTTTCTAAGGCAACACCGCATTCACTAGAGGCGCTTTTGTACCGCCATGAAGCATCGAACTCGTGGCTCAGTGGTCGCGTCTCCGTCTCACACTCCGGAGACCCTGGTTCGATTCCCACCCAGCCCATCTTGCAAGTTATTTTTATGCGAAGCATATTACGAGGGCTCAACCCAGCTCCTCAGGCGCGGCGGTGACCATGAAATCACGTGACACCGTGACGTCACGACAGAGGAGAAGTGGCTTTGGCTCAACTCTTGCAAGACGGGCTGGGTGGGAATCGAACCAGGGTCTCCGGAGTGTGGGACGGAGACGCTACCACTGAGCCACGAGTACAACGCTTCAAAGCGGTACAAAAGCGCCTCTAGTGAATGCGGTGTTGCCTCAGAAACGCGCTGTTTCTAAGGCGTGCGACTCTTGCTCAGGCGCACATTTCGTTGCCGCGCCGAACGCTGCTTTGCTCGACGCTCACCGCGTCCAATGCGGGGCGCGTAGTCGCTGCCCTGTAGCCCATTGTCTTACACCCCTTGGCGGGTCGACGGGAACGCTGTCGCGTTCCACTCTTGAAGGCGAAGAAGTAATGCATGAGTTGTTTCTTCGTCTAGCCGAACCAAATATAGCCAAGCAACAGCAGTTCACCAGGCTAAACAGTGGTTCAACAACTAAAATAAAGGCTAGTATGCTTCGCATCCTGGGCTTAACCTTACCTAAGCCACAGCCATTTTTTTTTATTCATGAAGTGCCTGCTGGGATTTATCGCTCACGGCCAACGCCGCCGACACCGACACCAACTCCGACGACACCGGCTTTTCTGCGACACGAGCTCCTTAACGCTGTCGCGTTTTAACGCGCAAAGCGTCTCAATGCGCGAAGCGTCGCAAAGTCGACGCGGCGAAAACACAGAGCACACGGCGCCCTCCGTCGCCACCGCAGATCGCTCTCAATATGCGATCGTCGCGGCCGCGCCCGACGCAGCCACCGCCGGACTGCGGTGGATCAAGGTTCATAATGGTTCGACGCCCACGCATGAGGGCGATACCGGCTAATAACGATCGGAACGTTATCAGCGCACCCGGCGCCACCACCTGCAGTAGTTAGCTTGCGTCGTCAATTCACTTTGCGCCGCCCTCCGCAGCAGTTCGTGTCGCCGCAGTGCTTTTGTTTGGACTGGTTGGATCAAGTTTCATAACATTGATAATGACACCGGGCTGCGTGGAGATCAGCAAGTAGCACAGTGTTTACTTATCCCTGTACGTAGAAAACAACAAGAATAGTCTCTGCGTAATTTTCTTTCTCATATAGGCCGCTCATTTTCTTTTTGTTCAAATTAACAAATTTTCAGAAAATGATCTTATCAAGTTCATAACTGTGTGGCTGAGCAACCAAGAATGGTGTCCTAATTTTGCAAACTGCATGTAATATTACATCTAAAGGAGATAAAATTGATGTAATATACATGCATGCCTCTGAAATACACCCATAATATGTGAGTGGGACGTTGCAAAATTGTAGACGTTACAACGAATTCACATGAGATATAACTTGATGTATCAAATTAGTCCGCTTTGTTTGTTCTAACGATCGCAATTTACGGAATTTCTATATCTCTGCTTTTGGCGCACAGTTACGGGTCTGTAAACATAGTGCTTCTATTTTTCCCAAACTTATCATTTTCAACGATTTCTGTTAAACAATTTGGCCCTAAATCAAAATTCCGCTTGCCATAGGCACTGTAATTTCTCTTTCCCTCTCAAGTGCAGCAAATTTTATTAAAATCAGTTAAGGGGTTATCTCAGAAAAATATTTCTGTGTTTTGTAAGCGACATTAGAGTTAGGAACTAGCTAAAGGTTCCTCTTCACGGCGAAGCATGGAAGGAGGCAGGGGTGGAGGGTATTGTTATCCGCGGTATTTTGCCCCCGTATAAGTGTTTTGGCAATAATAAACATCCCTTTCGACTGCCGTGGGCAAACGCCAGGCAAAAGATTGTGTCGAAGATGGCGTCGAAGCTTGAAAATAACCATGCAGAAAACATCAAAGTTTGTGGTCAAAGCAAGCGAACAGCTTATGCCGACCGCGAAAATTAATTGGAATCATTAGCAATATATATATATATATATATATATATATATATATATATATATATATATATATATATATATATATATATATATATATATATATATATATATATAATTCCGAAATATACTTGTGACGTCGATAATGATGTTTGATACTGGCAGCGCAAATTATCTTCGACATGTTGTGGCGAACGATATGACAGCGTGATGATGGCGGCGATATAACGGCGACCGTGCGACGACAATGTAGACGACGACGGCGCGACCAAAATGGCATAACGACAGCGGACTCTCGACAGCACGATGACGACGACGTCATCACGTCGATGGGATGACGTCAGCGTGACCGCGATAGCACGCGACAGCGGCTCCGCCCCCGCGCTTACTCGTCCTCTCGTTCACTCCGCGGAGGCCAAATGCTCCTCGACCACCAGCTCTAGGACCATGCACATCCCACGCACTGCCGAAGTCGCCCTATAGCGCCAAACTCTGGTGATTCCCAAACACGAAGCGGCGTATCTGTAAAGATACCCTCAGTGGGCTCCGGGGACGAACGGGCCCCACAGCCGTAAATTCCAGGCGGCGGAGAAACTTGACACAGCGCCAACACCGACGACACAGCGCCTAAACTTTCTGGCGCCAAGAACCTCTCACGCGGCAGCACTAGCGTCTCGGAGAGCCAGTTGGCGATCAGGCACGAACGCGCCCCGCAACTTGCTCAGGTATAGCTCACGTATACTTGCACGCTGCCTTCTCAGCGCGGTACCCGGACAGCGCCCGACGTTTCACGGTAGGCAAAAAAAAGGGGGGGCGGGGGGGGCGGGGGGGGGCGGGGAGGGGGGTATCGCTAACGCTTGCAAAACGGTGTTGGACCCCCTCCGAGAGTTGGCTTCCCAAGATCCGGAAGGAGTCTCTAAGCGTATCGCTACCGACAATGACTGCATAGCTGTGAAACGCTCCAACAGGCCAAACACTACAGGAACGACGTCCCACTAATTTATTGACGCTTTTTAAACTTTGCCAACGCACCCACCATAAGTTGCCACTCCTATATTTCTTCGAAATGTCGACTTTGTGGCACGTTAAATCCTTTCAGGACTGCATGTGAAGCTCATACCAACTTGATACTCATTTCAACTTTATACGAGGTTCTTAAAGGACGCTTGTAGAGCTCTGGAATTGTATTAATAATTTTCTGCGAAGGATGTTTTCCTCCAGACAGTTAAAACTTTCGTCGTATTTTTATTGTTTATCGCTGAAAACATTCTTCCCATTTTAAAGCTATATTAACAACCTGCCGCATTTCGTTCACGGAAGAGACCTAGAAGGCCAAGTACATTGTAAAATAATTTCACCCTTAAAAGTGAAAAAGGGTGCAAATGTGTCTATAACTCACATCCTTAGGGTGTCGGTTGTAAAACTAACACCCTAAGGGTGTGAGTTATAAACACATTTACACCCTTTTTGCTTTTAAGGGTGTCAATTATTTTACAGTGCACAGGCCCCGTATAACCCATGAAAATTGTATGAATGCAATTATTCATTAATGATTTAAGAAGTAGCCAATTCACATACACATTTCCAACTTCCAATCCGCGTCACGCATTACGCGGCTCTAATATTCTTAAAATATAAAATAGCGGTCACTTTTTTCCTTAACACCCTAAGGGTGTGAGTTACAAACACATTTACACCCTTTTTGCTTTTAAGGGTGTCAATTATTTTACAGTGCACAGGCCCCGTATAACCCATGAAAATCGTATGAATGCAATTATTCATTAATCATATAAGAATAGCCAATTCACATACACATTTCCAACTTCCAATCCGCGTCACGCATTACGCGGCTCTAATATTCTTAAAATATAAAATAGCGGTCACTTTTTTTCCTTCTTGGGCATTGTCAACCTTCGTAAGCGTCTCATATATCTCATCTAAATAGGCAGAAAATCACTCGATCTGTTTTTCTTTGAACCCTGATTAACCCGCTCACCTATTTCCCGTTCCAGTGCAATCTGGTTTTATAGAGCCTGTAGATTGGCTTGGCTTTAGCGAAAGCTTACACGTTCCCCATTGAAATGGGTGACACACGTATACGTGCTGCTTCCGCGAAGCCGAAGGAACTACCCGAATGTGTAAAGAGCAGGGCGCAAAGATAAGGACAGAAGAAAAACACGGACGACATGACCGGCGCCGGTCCTGTCGCCGGTCCTGTCTTTCGTGTTTTTCTTCTGTCCTTATCTTTGCGCCCTGCTCTTTACACATTTAAGCATGAGCCAACTAGCCCAAGCAAGACTTTCACTTGAACTACCCGAACACGTCCCGTGCTGTACTTCCTGTCAAGACGTCCAGCGCCGCCCTCTCCAGACAGTATTAAACCTGCTGGAATTAAGACCGTTCTTTGAAGCCAGCGTCGTTAGCGCAGGAAGCAAGGAAGGCGTTGCTAGAGTATTCGGAGTCGGCAGGTATCTGCGACCACTTATAGGTCGGGTATGCACGGGTGTGAAGTGTATACGTGTAAGTACTGATCACGCGTCACGCAGGCGCTGCCTCTCGCGATGTCTCGATTAACGAGACAGTCGTGCGACATTTCGCTGCGTTTGCAATGCGCCGCTTGAGACACATTTTCCGCGCCAGCAAATATATCGCGAAATAAGAACGCGTACACATCATAACCGTCAGTGAATTTTTTACTCCAGAAAGAAGCGGTACAACCCGGGGCCAACCCGAAAGCGGTGCAATGTCTCCCAGCAGTTACGTAACGTTCAGCTACGGGGAAACGACTGGGGAATGAGAGCCGACCCCGAAGGCGGCTACGCAGTTTAACAAAGTGTCCCAGAGCGTTAGCTGTCACGAGGCGAGAGTGGGACAAACTGACATGCTCCCGACCGTGATGCAAGGTAGGAAGTCCTCAGTTCTAATAAACGAATGGAACCTAAAGCGCACATAAGAGCTCTAGCTCGTTCTATGTTGCGCGCGAAGCACATGTGTCAGTGGTGTGTCAAGTGTAAGACAGGCGAATGCCTTTATGACGAAGTGATTAGGCGTCCGAAATCCTTCGTTATACCGGTCATTTCATTGTATAGAGGTGCTGAACTGTAGTCGGCGTGAGCGTAATATGCGTACGGTTTGAACACCGTGCTGTTTTGTGTGTTGCGTCAAAGGTTGGATCCCTCAGTCTATACGTCAACTTTACGAATCCAGTCGACTGCCATGTGTACGGTTTGAACATTGCGGTTTGAACACTGCAACCCGTGCTCCCTCACGGGTAGCAGAATCAAGCGTCTTTCCTATCTTTAGATCACTATTACATAGCGACGCTGTGTGGGTTTCTGACAAGGAAACTTATTGACCCGTAGGCACGCTTACAACTGTGGTATGAAAGAAAAGTACAATATAAAGTACATCGCATGTAATACATCATACTTGATGTAAACAAAACAGATTAACAAATGAAATAATAAATGGTGTCTACTTGACACTGGCTTTGCCACACACAACTACAACAACAACAACAACAAAACTCATTACCGCATCCACGCGAAAGCATTGTTATCAGCCTCGAATTTATTAAAAATACCCGGGGCACATACAGATACAGTCTGAACTCAGGCAACAGAATCGAGCGTTATTCTGGCTGTAGAAAGACTTTGCCTCGGGAGACGGTTATGTATCGCGTAGACCAGCGGCGAAGAAACTCGGCTTCACCGAGTTTGAACCACTGTTCTTCAAGATGAGCCCATATTATCACCCGTAGTTTCCGCATGCTGGGGTACATTGCTCTATTTGACTGCCGAGATCGTTCTGCGATGTTACGGAAGCACCACAAAATGTAGCTAGCGCTGTAGTAGACGAGACTCGCAAACCGATCTCGGCGCTGTGGTGGCCGCACGATGGATATTCCGAACATTCTTGCAACTAGCTTCCAGAAGGTGCGTGCTACAACGCAGTCCTTTACTACATGCGCGTTGGTCTCTGTTTGTGCGCAATATATGCATTCATCATTCGCTACCATATGCCAGCGTTCAAGCCTGTCTCTTGTAGGTAGAATGCCCCACTAAAATTACCAATGAAAATCCTTCACTTGAGAGGGCAAATCAGGTGAAAGCACAGCTGTCCATGTTTGTGTAGTAGCTATTCGTGGAGGTACAGCTGTCTCACACAACATTTCACAAAGCCTGGAAACTGGTGTCGCACGCCACTTAGTAATTCTTAGTTGTACAAGCTGGCTTTGCAAGCGCGCAGCCGCCGCATACTGCGGTGCTGGCGTTACCGCCGTCGGAAGCAAGTTGCCTGTACTCTGCGGCATAAGCGTTCGACGGTAATGGCCCAGCCAATAAAGGAGCAGTGGCCTACCAGGGTACTCATCATCATCAAGTAGATCACATGTACTCTTAGTGCACAACAGCCTACCGAATGTAACTATGCACGGCAAGCTCCATCCTCCGCTGGATTTTGGCAGACGCAAAAATTTCTGCGCTACGTATTGCGGCTTGTTTAGCCAGAACCATGAGAAAATGTCCGTGTTGGGCCTCGTATTTCACCATTGTTTGCGGCAATAAGTGAGTTTACTACTCGTACTGTTGATGACGGCGGGAGAACTACCCTTGCAGCAAACCACAGTTTACTGCACAATACGTTCTTAATGAAGAAAGCCGCGGCCTTGCAATCCGTACTGTCATTGGAGCCAAACGGTACACCCATAAGTCTTTGCGTTATTGTTCATACCCACCGCAGTTACTATGGGAAACTTTGTACTCTACTGAAAAAGAATACTTCATTACATGACAAACGGGAAAATTAGAGCAGTCTTTTGCACCACTTCGACGGCAGCAAAAACCTTTTACCTTAACATCTCCCACGCGAATCTCGTAAGCAGCATAAATGCGATGTCGAAGGTCATATCTGGCAAGAGCGCGCTTTTTGAGACATGGAAATAACCACAACGCCGACGCCGACCCTCATTTGCAAGAAAAATCGCATTACGTGAACGTCACCTTGTAGGTATAACGCTGTTGCGATACACTCAGTGACCCAAATTAACGTCAAAAAAAGGTTCATTGACGAGCAGCAGATGCCCGTTGGCTCCTGAGGCACATACCCAGGGGCACACACTCAGCGGCCTCATGATAAATACCCAATGGTATCATAAGAAGCCAACAAACAAAGACACCAAGGACAACACACGGAAAATTACTTGTGCTTAATTGAATTAAACAAAATGATAAATTATTGGAAATGAAAGTGGATGAAAAAACTACTTGCCGCAGGTGAAGAACCATCTTACGTCTTCGCATTACGCGTGCGATGCTCTGTCGATTGAGCTACTGCGGCGCCGTTCTCTCATCCACATTCTGGGGTATTTATGTGTTACTACGAAAACTAATCCAGGGAGTGTTATCGAAAGCCACCACTCACAAACCTCGGTGGCGGGTGTGGAACATCCTTTCTGCCGCATGCGTCATGAGTACGTGATCTCTTTGGGTGAAGGCAACTGGTCAATAAACCCGCACGTGCTACCTGAAGGCATCAATATTGGTGGATTCGAGACAGTCGTTATGTAATGAACGAGAAGAAAGGGTGTTAACCGAGGGGCTCGATGTTTTAATAATATTGTTACGGGGATGTTGGTAGTATAGAAAGACTTTATTTCCAATCTATAGACAAGCAGAGTCAGGGTAGTTAAGATGGCTGACCTGCAACAACACGCAGCAGCCAGCGTCTCGCGATCTTCGTCTTCCTTCCTCTTCTTTTATCCTTTCCTAACAGGACCCCCGGGTTCTCAAGCGCCGTCTCGGCACATGTTAGGCGAAGACTTGCGAGCGAAGTATGGTTTCAGCCGCGAAACGTGCACGATGTCAACAGGCGTCGGACCTGAGGATGGATCGAACTGTAATGGCGAGCTCTCGTAATTGACGTCGTTCGCTTGACGTAGGACTTCATAAGGCCCTGTGTAGCTAGAGAGAGGCTTCTGCGAGAGGCCGACCCGACGACATGGTGACCAAAGGAGCTCCCAAGCACCTGTGGCGAACTTAACAACGCGATCGCACCGGTCGTAACGCTCTTTTTGCATATGCTGAAAGCAAATAAACGAGATCGGGTGACTTGACGAGTCATGTGAGCGCGATCGATGAATTCACGAGCTTACTCAGTTACAACACGTGACACAGAAATGAGGATGGGGTCAAACGGCACTGTGGGTTCGCAGCCATACAAAAGATAACAGGGTGAATATCCTACGGTGTCATGTCGGGACGACTTATACGCGAATTTCACGTAGGCCAGCATGGCGTCCCAGTCGCGGCGATCGTTGGTGACGTACAACGACAGCACCTCTTTGAGTGTTCGGTTGAGACGTTCCGTAAGACCGCTCGTTTGTGGGCGGTAGGCGGTGGACAGCTTGTGCTCAGGGGCACAAGAGCAAAGGAGGTCGTCGACAACTCGAAACGAGAACGAACGGCCGCAGTCAGTCACTGTTGTGGTGCACCGGGGTGGAGAATGACGTCGTGGAGGAGAAAATCGGCCACGTCAGTGGCACAAGTAGACGGCAACGCCTTTGTTATCGCGTATCGTGTCGCGTAATCAGTAGCGACGGTGATCCACTTATCCACTCTAGTCGTCGTTGGAAAGGGGCCAAGCAGGTCCACGCCTTCGCGAAAGAAAGGCTCAGAGGGAACTTCAGTGGGATTGAGTCGGCCGACAGGTGGCAGGAGAGGTTTCTTTCGACGCTGACGCATTCCCAAGTTCCGACATAATGACGCACAGAGCGGTAGAGACCAGGCCAGAAGAACCGGCATCGTACGCGGTCGTTTGTACGCAAAACTCGAAGGTGCCCCGCTGTCGGTGCATCGTGAAGTTCTTTGAGAACGACGGATTGACGATGACGAGGAAGGACAAGGAGCAACTCAGGGCCATCAGGGTTGATATTGCGGCGGTAGAGGATGCCGTCGTGCAGTGCGAACATGCGGCACTTGCCGTCGGTGCGGCCAGATTGCACTCCGGTGATGATGGACTGTAAGGATTCATCGAGTTGTTGCTCAGCGCGCAAGTGGGTCATGTCAATAAAAGGCATAACATAGGTCACCGGATCATGCGCAGCAAGATCGGGATGATCCATGGGATGACGAGAGAGGAGGTCAGCGTCGTTGTGCAGACGCCCAGACTTGCAGTAGACAATAAATGAAAATTTCCGGAGCCGCAAAGCCCAGCGACCAAGCCGTCCTGTCGGGTCCCGCAGGAAAGACAGCCAGCAGAAAGCGTGGTGGTATGTAATGACCGAACGGAGACATACAAATGCACAGTTCGCAATCATCATCAGCAGCAGCAGCAGGAGGAGCCTGGTTATGCCCACTGCAGGGCAAAGGCCTCTCCTATACTTCTCCAACTACCTCGGTCATGTCTAGTAGTGGCCATGTTGTCCCTGCCAACTTCTTAATCTCGTCCGCCCACCTAACTTTCTGCCGCCCCCTGCTACGCTTTCCTTCCCTTGGAATCCAGTCCGTAACCCTTAATGACCATCGGTTATCTTACCTCCTCTTTACATGTCCTGCCCATGCCCATTTCTTTTTCTTGATTTCAACTAAGATGTCATTACCTCGCGTTTGTTCCCTCACACAGTCTGCTCTATTCTTATCGCTTAACGTTACACCCATCATTCATCCTTCCATAGCTCGTTGCGTCGTTCTCAGTTTAAGCAGAACCCTTTTTGTAAGCCTCCGGGTTTCTGTCCCGTACGTGAGTACTGGTAAGACACAGCTGTTATATACGTTTCTCTTGAGGGACAATGGCAACCTGCTGTTCATGATTTGAGAATGCCTGCCAAACGCACCCCAGCCCATTCTTATTCTTCTGATTATTTCAGTCTCATGATCCGGATCCGCGGCCGCTACCTGGCCTAAGTAGATGTTCTCCCTTACCGTGAGGCTTATAGTGCGTTAAAAAGACAAGGACGAAGATGAGACGTGACACACACAGGCGCTATTGATTTCAACTAAGATGTCATTACCTCGCGTTTGTTCCCTCACACAGTCTGCTCTGTGCCTGTGTGTGTCACGTCTCATCTTCGTCCTTGTCTTTTTAACGCGCTATAAGCCTCACGATGTCTTTCCAACAAGCCCAAATCACTGCTTTAGAGCATTCCCTTACCACTTCCAGTGTCCCGCTACCTATCGTAAACTGCTGTTCTCTTCCGAGACTGTTAAACATTACTTTAATTTTCTGCAGATTAATTTTTCGACCCACCCTTCTGCTTTGACTCTCTAGGTCAGTGAGCATGCATTGCAATTGGTCCCCTGAGTTAGTAAGCAAGGCAATATCATCGGCGAATCACAAGTTACTAAGGTATTCTCCAGTAGATAGATAGATAGAATAAACTTTAATGTCCAACGGAAAAAGGTGATCTGCCCACCCCCCGACGCACAGGTCAGGGGGCGAGTGCCGCCGCCTCAGATGCAGGCTGGGAGGTCTTGGGTCCCAGCAGCCTCTTCGGCCAGTTGGACGAGCCGGAGCTGGAGCTCAGGGTCCGAGCTGCGCAGCAGGGTCTCCCAGGTGTCTCTACTATCTATTTTGTGCGTTCCCCCGGGAGAGTACGGACATTCCCATATTATGTGGTCGAGGGTCCCTCTCGCCCCACAAAGATTACATTTATCGCTCCTGGCCTCGGGGAACATGTGGTTCGCCATAACCGGGTGCGGATATGTATAAGTTTGTAGTCGTCTCCACGCGACTGCTTGTCTGTTGTTTAATTTTGGGTCTGGCGGGGATACCAGTCTACGAGCCAATCTATAATGCTGCGTGATCTCCCCATATTTTAGCATGCGCTCTCCGCTCCCTCGGTCATCGAGGGGCCCCGTAGCGGCTCGGCGGTAGAGATCTCGAGCCAGCTCGTGGGCCGCCTCGTTGCCGGGGACGGCTTCATGCGCCGGAGTCCAAATTATTTGAATTTTTCTATCTAGCTTTCTCTGGCCTAGGATTCTGGCCGCTAAGGGCGAGATCCTTCCCTTGCTAAAATTTTGTATGGCAGTTTTGCTGTCACTGATCACAAATTTCGCGTCCGTTCCAGCGCAAGCTAATGCGATCGCAATTTCCTAGGCAACTTCTATGTTGCGCCCGCGCAGAGTGACAGCAGTCACGGGAATACCCCGGCCGCTGACGGCCGTTGCCACCGTAAAACTGCCGCTACCTCCCGCCGCGTCTACATAGGCCACCTCATGCTCCGAGATATTACCGAATCTAATTTTTAATGCTTCGGCTCGTTTATGCCTCCTGTCTTTGTTATGTTCCGGGTGCATGTTTTTTGGCAGAGGGGGGATAATCAGATTTTTTCTAATTTCCCTATCTACTTCCACCTTTTGGGTGGGGCCTCTGTCCGGGTTTATTCCAACTTTGGCCAATATGGCTCTTCCTGTCTTCGTGGTGCTAAGTCTCTCAATTTGAGAGGTTCGCACCGCTTCCGCCAGTTCTGCCCATGTGTTGTGCACTCCTAGAGCCATCAGTCTCTCTGTTGATGTACACATGGGCAGTCCCAGCGCTCGTTTTACGCATTTTCTCATTAGAGAATCAATCTTTTCTCTTTCCACCACTTTCAAATCGAGATATGGCGTTGCATAGCTCACCCGGCTGAATATGTACGCCTGTATTAGCTTAAATAAATTTTTTTCCTTTAGCCCTGGACCTTTGCTGGCCACCCGCCTAATTAGGCTCAGGGTCTGTAATGCGTGATTCTGCAGCCTCTTGAGGGTCTCGCCATTGTAGCCGTGTGACTGGAGAATCAGGCCCAAGATTCTAATTTGCTCTACTATTGGTACCTCTTTACCCGCCACCTTAATTTTGATCTCCGACGGTGCCTTGCACCTTAAGTGTTTCGGATTGTATATAAACAATTCTGATTTCTGCGGCGAGCATGCTAGGCCTCTCTCGGCCGCGTAATCGACTATGATGTCGGTGGCGGCCTGGAGCAGGCTTTCGACGGCTGAATCACTTCCCCAGGTGACCCAGAGGGTGATATCATCCGCATATATACTACATTTTAATCCCTCGAGCTTTGCCAATTGCTCGGGGAGTTCTCGCATAGCCACGTTGAAGAGTAGGGGAGACAGCACTGATCCTTGGGGCGTACCCTTACTCCCTAGCTCAATTGTGGGGGATTCCAGCGTTTGGAACCTCATGCAAGCAGTTCTTCCCGTCAGGAAGTCCCTGATGTATCGATATGTCCTGGTACTTACATTAATCTTGTTCAGCCCTTCCAGGACCGCCTCATGCTTTACGTTGTCAAAAGCCTTCGTGAGGTCCAGTCCCAGAATTGCTTTTGCATCTTTAGACCTTGAGTCTATTATATCATGTTTGATTTGGAGCATGACGTCCTGCGTACACAATTGAGGTCGGAACCCGACCATCTCATGTGGCCACAGATCGCCCTGCTCCATGAAGCCCATCAGTCTGGTCTGGACGACGTGCTCCATCAATTTCCTCACGCATGAAGTTAAGGAAATTGGCCGTAAGTTTTCCAATTGCGGAGGCTTCCCGGGTTTTGGTATTAAAGTAATGCTTGCCGTCTTCCACTGTTGTGGGAGCTCGCCTTTTTCCCAACATTCCTGCATGTACTTCGTTAGATAGCTAATGGAATCATCGTCTAAGTTTCTGAGCATTTTATTCGTTACCCCGTCAGGGCCTGGAGCCGACTTCGTTCTGAGTCTTACAATCTCTGCTCGCACTTCCGCTTCTGTGATGGGGGCGTCCAACGCCTCGTTAGGCGCTCCACCATAGTCGGGCAGTGGAGTTCGCGATGTTTCCCCCACGAACGTCTCAATTAATTTCTTCATGAAATAATCATCGTTCCCTACGAACGCGTGCCTAGCTTTTGCCAATCTTATACCGGATTGAGTTTTCGAGCTTGCAGGGGCCAACAAATGCCGGAGGATGTTCCACGTCTTGGAGAGGTGCATGCTCCCCTCCATTTCGTCACACTTGTTGGCCCAATTTTGTTCGCATAATGTAAAAGTATAATCTTCGATTTCCTTATTGTGCCTAGCAATCCTTCTTCTGAGGTTGCGGTTCCATTTCTGATTTTTGAGACGACGTTCCATGCTTTGCTTAGCTTCCCGCATATGCAGAAGATGGCTGTCCGCTATCTCCCGGGCGTTATCCCCTTCGAGCGTTTTTGTCGTCCTTCTAACGTCCGATTTGAGCGCCGTCGTCCATTCCTCGATGTTTCTGATGGGCCCCAGTTCCTGCGCTCTCCTGATATCTCTAAAGTTATCCCATTCAACGACGGCCGGCGCGCGAGCCCTGCGCGTTTGAAGGCCCACTTTCAGTATGGAAACAATTATGTAGTGGTCGCTGCCAAAATTTTGATCCGAATTATGCCATTCTAGATCTTTAATGTTTTTCGAGAATGTTAGATCTGGAGATGTATCCTTACTAACGACTCATCCCCAATTCTTCCCACTCCAGGTCTCTGAATACCTCCCGTAAACACATTGTGAATAGCATTGGAGAGATCGTATCTCCCTTCCTGACGCCTTTCTTTATTGGGATTTTGTTGCTTTCTTTATGGTGGACTATGGTGGCTGTGGAGCCGCTATAGATATCTTTCAATATCTTTACATATGGCTCGTCTACACCCTGATTCCGTAATGCCTCCATCTCTGCTGAGGTTTCGACTGACTCAAACGCTTTCTCGTAATCAATGAAAGCTATGTATAAGGGTTGGTTATATTCCGCACATTTCTCTATCACCTCATAGATAGTGTGAATATGGCCTATTGTCTAGTAGCCTTTACGGAATCCTGCCTGGTGCATTGGTTGACAGAAGTCTAAGGTGTTCCTGATTCTATTTGCGATTACCTTAGTAAGTACTTTGTAGGCAACGGACAGTGAGCTGATCGGTCTATAATTTTTCATGTCATTGGCGTCCCCTTTCTTATGGATTAGGATTACGTTAGCGTTCTTCCAAGGTTCCGGTATGCTCGAGGTGATGAGGCATTGTGTATACAGGGTGGCCAGTTTTTCTAGAACAATGTGCCCACCATCCTTCAACAAATCTGCTTTTACCTGATCCTCCCCAGCTGCCTTCCCCCTTTGCATAGCTCCCAAGGCGTTCTTTACTTCTTCCGGTGTTACTTGTGGGATTTCAAATTCCTCTAGACTATTCTCTCTCACAGTATCGTCGTGGGTGCCACTGGTACTGTATAAATTTCTATAGAACTCCTCGGCCACTTGAACTATCTCATCCATATTAGTAATGATCTTGCCGGCTTTGTCTCTTAACGCATACATCTGATCCTTGCCTATTGCTAGTTTCTTCTTCACTACTTTTAGGCTTCCTTCCTGGTGGATGGATGGATGCAAAAATTTAATGAAGGTCCTGAGGTACGCGACTCAGCGCGCTGCGGGCCGCTCCCACGTTGGGATAGTCAGGCCATGCCTGACCGCCACATTGTGAGCCCTCTGGACAGCCCATAGTTGCACTCCGGCATCGGGGCTCTTGATAGCGGAGAGCCACTTGTCCTCGTTGATTTGTTCTGTGCCTCGTAACGAGGGGCAACGCCAGATCATATGGTCTAGGCTAGCGATGTCATTGCAGTGCCTGCAAGAACTAGTGGCATAGGTCGGGCGACAGACGCACATCGTGAAGCGAGCACAAGTGGGGTGGGCGATGCTCGAAGCATCGACGAATTGAGGCAATTCCAACATAAGAACGCCGGTTGCGCAGTCGATGAAAGCAGAATGCTTAGATAAAAAGTCCTATCCAAGGATAACGTCATGAGGGTAGTTGTCGATAACAGTGAAGAGAACAGAAGTAGGTCGGCCGGCTATACTTAAACGCGCAGTACACATTCTAACAACAACCAGCCCACCACCATCGGCCACAGCACTCAGGCAGCTGCTGGGATGAGGCCCTTCTTTAAACATCTACTAGGCTTGCACTCATCACATATGCGTGGGCTCCCGTGCCGACGAGTGCTTCGACTGGTACGGCGTCTATTTTAACGTCAATTGCACTTCTCTGTGTGGGCACATACAGAGGATTTGCTCCAGTAGTACGTAATGCAGCCCCTCCTACAAGGGCTGCATTTCTTAGTTTTCCGAAAGGGTGCACGTAAAAGCCACAAGGCATGAAAGGCGACGTGGCTGCGGAGAACGGGAAGATAGGCGTGTTCCTAGCAGAGTTGTCGCTACTGTTAAACTGCGCGGTGGGCGAAACACTGCGGGCATTTTCATCAAAACGGCGCAGGTTGGTAGACGTGGGAGCTGTTGAGGGCCATGAGTTGCGACAGCATCTGGAGACATAACCAATGCGGTGACAGGTGAAACATATTGGTTGGTCAACCGCAGTTCTCCACTCAGTCAGGCTGCGATAAGGCGGAGAGAAGCGTCGGGGTGGAGCGAAAATAGTAGAAGGACGTCGCTTGGCTCTGGGGTTGGCGACAGCGTAGACAGAATGTACACCAATGTTTTCAAGTACCTGGCGAACGATGGCTTGTACGAGAGGAACTGAAAAAAAGGGTAGCATCGGGGCTACACGAACAGAAAGCTTCGGGCATCGCATCCAGTTCACGTCGAACGATTCGCACCACGTCCTCAGATGGCGACGCATGCTGCTGTGCGGGTTGATCTTCACACGTCAACCTTGAGGCAGTATTGGGAAGTCTGACGAATGGTTGCAGTACTCGTCGGCTTTTGGCCTGCTCGAATTGTCGGCACTCTTTGATGACAGCATCGACTGTGAGCAGTTTTTGCACATAAGCAGATTAAATGCGTCGTGAGCAATTCCCTTCAGCACGAGCCCGACCTTCCCAGCTTCTGTCATGTCGTGATTGGATTTACGACAAAGTTGGAGCACGTCCTGGATGTACGAGACATAGGACTCCGTGGAGGATTGGGCACGGGAAGCGAGTTCCTGCTTTGCGGCAATTTTACGTCCGGTTGGTTTGCCAAACTCTGTCGACGTCTCTTTCCCAGCTGGTTACCTCCTCTTCGTGGTTTTCGTACCGCCCCTTTGCTTTGCCTCTTAGGTAGAACAACATGTTAGCTAGCATAAGCGTAGTGTCCCATCTGTTGATTCCACTTACGCGTTCGTACATAGCCACCCACTCTTCAACGTCGGCGCCATCAGTCCCGCAGAAAGTTCCAGGGTCGTTAGGTTGCACAACCACAATCGAAGGGGACAGCGGCGTAGCTGGCGACGGTGACGTAGAGGCGGCAACGACGTTGATCCCGCGTGCTCATTGTCATTCATGGTGGAGACGGGGATGCGACGTGCACTGCGGAGCGCCGTTTCCAGCCGTGGGACCCGCAACCTCCTACCAGTGTGTTACGAGCATGTTGGGAGTATAGAAAGACTGTATTTACAATATATATACAAGCACAGTCAGAGTAGTTAAGTTGGCTAACCAGCAACAACACGCGGCAGCCAGCATATCGGCATCTTCTTCTTCCTTCCTCTTCTTTTATCCCCCCTAACAATATCATAATGAGCCAACAAACAAGGGCTCCAAGGACAACACAGGGCAAATTACTTGTACTTATTGATTGAATTAAATAAAATTACAAATGGCCAGTTCACCAGTTGCATTTACCCAAAAAGATCACGTACTCGTAACGCCTGAGGCAGAAAGGATGTTCCACATCCGCCGCCAAGGTTTGTGAGTGGTGGCGCTGGCTAACGCTCCCTGGGTTATTTTTCGTAGTAACACACAAATACCCCAGAATGAATGGGAAAACGGCGCCGTGGTAGCTCAATCGGTTGAGCATCGCACGCGTAATGCGAAGACGTGGGATTATTCTCCACCGTCGGCTAGTTGTTTTAAAGCGAAGCTTTCTTTGCCTCTTCCTTCGACTTTCCTACTTCTGCTGCTGCTGTGGGCTGCTGCTGTCACGCACACCACCTCGAGGGGTGGTGAATAGCACTCCGCAGCTGCACGTCTGTCGGCGAAGCGTGCTTTGCTCCGAGGGATCGCCGTGCGCAGCAATCCACTCCGATAACTGAATCATATACACACTTTGTAGTCCTCATCCATTGGTGCAAGAGTTCTCCACGTAATAAAAGAAGGGCGGGCGCAAATACGCGACTCTCAAGTTCCGTCCACTTTACAGCGCAGCAGCAGCGGCATCCGCATTCTTAATGAGGCCATTACAACCGGGAATCGAACCAGCGACCTGGTGCTCGGCAACAGAGCGGCACAGCCAATGAACCACCGCGGCGGATGACGACGCTGATTTCATAATGCATGCCTGTATGCTCACTCATACGGTGTGTTTGCTATTTATTCGTAATCTTAAATGAATACTCCCAGCAAAGCTTTCTGCAGAGTGCCCTTCGTCCGCGTCGAAGTGGAGCTAGCGTAGACGGAAAACATTAATTTGAATATCTCAATATATTGTCGCTATCCACAAACAGCAGGAACTGTGTGAACAGGGCAGGTCACGTTAGTTAGGTAAACTGAAACGATTAGTCATGGACCTCGTCTCCTTTTCTAAAGCGCGCGAGGTCTTCGTCTTTCTCTGCGTGCGGCATATTGGATGTGGCACCGTCTACATGATGGTTCGCAGCGAACTTCAAACCTGATTTCGCATCCATAGAGCTCCTGATGAAGGATTAGGAAATCACAACAAGTTGGGTTTTCAATAACTCAGCGAACTTGATTTTAGCAGCCGAGATAACAGACCAAATAAATGAAGCCTTTGTTCAAGTCCCGCTAATCATAACCATAGAAATCGCGAATTCATGAACTGAGCATGTCTGCCGTATACTCCACTTCAGAAATATCGGCTCGACTGATGCTGCCTTGTGTACTTCTCTTTTTCACGAGTGGGTTGTTTGCAGTAACCTCTCTGAGCTTCTCAGACAGGCTGATTTATTCAGGTTCGTCCAAGCTTCGTAACTGCGAACAACAGTTCTTTGGAAGGTTGAACCTCTGCTGTACATTACTTCAACAAACTTTGATTCCCTGCATATATTGTGTATATAGAAAACGACTGGCTGAAAAAAATCATTCGTATCCTAACGGGAGAAGGGAAGCTAGATGATACAAAAGTGATAATTCGTGTGTGCGTGTGTGTGTGCGAATGAGGCGGCGATGTGTGCTTAGCTTCAAAAAACAGTGCAATCGGAAAGGACGAAAAATTGGGGAGTGATTTAGCGGTAAATGTGATAAAAATACGCATATATATATGCATAGCTGTATATATATATATATATATATATATATATATATATATATATATATATATATATATATATATATATATATATATATATATATATATATATATATAAACGAGAAAAATGGGTTAACCGAGGGGCCGATTTTTATAGGTCATATCATGAGAAGCCAACTAACTCTGACACCAAGGACAACGTAGGGGAAAATACTTGTGCTTATTAAATGAAACAAAGTAACGATAAATAAATGGAAATTAAAGTGGATGGAAAAATAACCTGCCGCAGGTGGGAACCAAACCCGCAACCTTCGCATTTAGCATGCGATGCTCTACCAATTGAGCTACCGCAGCGGCGTTTCCCCATCCACTTTCTTGGGTATTCATGTGTACTAGTAGAGCCCTGGGAGTGTCCCAGGGTTCATCCCTGGGTTCGCGACGGCCATTTTTGGTAACACCACATGGTCACGCCGCCAACGACGACGCCTGATTTTAGCGTAATGATGTACATAATGTTTTCGCGATAATAATCTAACCAGAGCACGTGCGAGTGCACCTCACACAATGAAACCACCCCTACAGCTTGAGCTCTGTCACTTTAAAGCAAAACTTTCTTTCCCAATCTTCTCAGACTCTCACTATCATGGCTGGGCGCTGCTCTCTTGTCAAATAGCTAGCTCAGACGCAGGACAGGTCTACTACCATCTTTACTTCGCCTGCAGATTCCTGGCCATTGGCCTTGTTTTCTACAAAATTACTCAGGGATAAAACAAATGATAACAGATTATTTTCGCGGCCATCAGATATACTTCATCATGTGCACAATTTCTTTAACAAAGCGAAACTTTGTATACATATTATTTTACGGTTTGGAGTTTGGTGCATCTCTTTGGCCGTTCCTTCATCGAGTGGAGTGCAGTTTACTGTTCCACTTTCTCCACGATTGGCCCAACCTAGCAAGCGCGACGACCCTCGATACTGTGTCATAAGCATAATGCGTGGTCACGTGGGTCACGTGGGAGGAAAGGGGAGGGGACAGGATTACCAGCATGACAGCGTATTCATTGGCAGGTTAGCAATCGCTATCATGCTAAGCGCTGTGCAGAATATAATAAGCTGCATGGAATTTATTTAATGGCTTTCCAGATTCCAAAATGGGGATTGGGTTTCCATAATTTTTAGTAGCTCCTTTCTAAGCATAAGAAAAATTTCGTTCGATGAGTTTTATTGCGGCCACATGATATTGGTATGGAAAAACTGGGTGTGGCCTTGCAGCAGACTTTCTTAGCAAGGACAAAGAAGACAGTTCTTCGGAAAATGGCCTGCAACTGACTTGGCATCTATCTGGTCGCTGTAACCTGTGCATATCCTATATAAGCACATTTTTGTCGATATTTCTTTATCAATCGATATCAATCAATTGATCAAATAGTTTATCTTTTACACACAAAGATACCGTATTGACCATCTCGGCCTTTAGCCGTTATGGCTGGCTATGGGCCCATGATGACAAATGAAAGGCGGCGAACTGCAGAGCACACACTACTACGAATTCACATACTACAAGAAAGTTTGATTATGTGCCACATTTAACTAACTGCGTATACATAAATAAAAGCGCATACATGCGCGTCTGCGAGGTATTAATTATTTCCGCTTCCATAACAACATTACAATTCATCTGGTTGGCTGTCTTATCCCACTTTGTGCATGAGCACAACCTTCTTTATTCTATGAACTCCTGTGTACACTTCCCTTGAAGGCCCCATAACAAGTGAATTTTGCTGGCTCGCTTGTATTTGTCTGGTTCTTCATTTCAGCGCCTCACTTACAGAGTGGAAGATTACCTGTCGTTTGTGGAGAACAAAATGCACCGTGGTAATATCCAGCAGACATATCACCCTGCAAAGTTCTCACGTTACGTAAAATACCAATATTCGCGAGTAACTTGTGAAAACAGAGAAAGCCAAGAAAGCTAACAAGAAACGCACGTTAAACCAGGTCAGCAAGCACGCTGTGTTTTCAGTTGGCTACGTTCTCGGACTTCATAAAAAGCTGAATTCAATTGGTGAGCTTGAATCGGCTCCCATGCGGAGAATCGTATCAGCGTGGTTTCGAGAACTCTGAATTGAATTTCCTTGTAACCCTTCTCCTGGAGGCGTCCCTAAAACTCTCCTGTGTTCATTGTTGCGCTTTATTTTTTTTCTTCTGTTTATGCAAATAGGCTTTGCAGTCTATCTTCAAGTCAAGCGGAAAGAAGCAGCGCTAAGATTTTTGTTTCCATGTGAGGCTCGTCACGGCAGTACTCGGGAGGGGAGAGTTAAATAAATTCTTACAATGCTCCTATTTCTCAACCCACAACCTTTCTAGCACTCATACAAGCATTACTCCTTCTTTTTTACTCTTTAATAACATGAAATAAAAGGAGAAGTTGGCACCATTATTGGCGCCGGCTACTCATTTTCGCAGGCCGAACTAAACAGAGCGCTACGAAGACGCGGGCTAAAAGAACAACATGTCCATCGTACATGTTGTTCTTTTAGTCCGCGTCTTCGTAGCGCTCTTTTCATTAGGTATGCAAAACCAACTCGCCCACATCAAGCTTCTGAGCTAAACAGATGCACAAGAAAGGAGATATGCTTTGGCGACAGTCAAATAGTATACTAACCTTTGCAAAGTTCTGCCCACAGAAGAAATAAAAGGACACTAAGAGGCATACCAAGTTCCGTAAACGAGCGAAAGCGTACAAAAGAGTCAGAAGACACGTACCTAAGGTCAGTTTATATGTACACAAGAAAACACATGATATGTAACAACGTTCGACGCGAGCAACATATACAAAAAAAATGTAATAGGGGAGTCAACCACGAGGCATTTAGTAAGAATCTAATATATTTGCTTTTCCAAAACCATTTAAAAAGACACAATTGCTTTTTTTTTCTGTAGCTATATTGTTGACCATGGTCCAAGCATTTTTTTTATAGTGAGGGGCCTGCGCTCTAGCAACAATAAATCAGCCTGTAGTCTTCTCATTGCGGTATCGTGTCGCAGACACTCGAGAAGAAGGTGTACGTCTTCGTCATTGTGGCACAATAGTAGAGCGCACGAGCAATGCGTTGAATCTTGTGTGAAAAGTGACGCGTGAATGCTGTACCAAGCAGACGGTGCACTAAAGTTACAAAGTTTCTACTGTGGCTGAACTTTGGAGGAATTGACAATTTATTGTTAATATCTGCAAAGAATAACTTTGAGCACTTTGAATTCTGTTGAAACCACGTGCTTGTGCTAAGTCTACAGGACATCTATCTCAGCAACAGGTGGACTTCACTATGGGTGAGAGAAAGATCGATTGTATTTATATTTGCGTGCGTGTGCTGGGGGGCTGGGGGGGGGGGGACGCTCAGAGTTTTCAGGAATATTGCAGTGTCCTGGAATCAGGCATGTACACATTACTTCTTTTTCTCAGGGGGTAGGGACGGGGGTGGGGGGGGGGGGCAACACAAGGTAACTTTTCTATGCAAATGAGGGGGCGGGGGTGTACCTTCACTAGTACAAATGTGAATAATACCCACCGTTCGCTATAAAGACGCGTAAACCCGCACAAAAGAAATGAAGTAAGGTGTATCTCACAGGTACGCCTGCTAGATACACCTCTCCTTTACTTGGCAAACAAGGGACCACATCACATGGACTCGCGCTGGAAAGAAGTCCAGGAGGAACACTGCCAAGAATAAATAAACAAGCGAAAGTGTAAAATAAAAGTTTCTAGTTGCGTTTTTCTGAATTATCTATGAAATAATTGTCGATAAATACATATTTGCGGAACAACCACAGTTCTTTTGAATCCATCATTTACTGCTCTACCAAGTGACAAAACCGACTCGTATTGTTATTCGGGATGTTGCGTAACGATGCGTAGCCGCCAGTCCCGTACAACCACGTAGAGCGCAGGACGCTGTGGATCTAGACGTGCTGCGCCCACCGCAGAAGGTTTGAAAAATGCGCACATAAGCACAGCACCTAAATATCTACGTCAGACGGATCGACTGATAACTGTAGAAGCGTCATTCAAAACACACGAAATCATTCTCCACTTCCGGCGGCGTTTTGTCTACTTCCTTTTTCAATAAAAAGATTATCCATAATTATTTTCACAAACAACGGTCAATTTTTTTTAGTTTTCGCTTCTCCTTCCTGCATGTTTGGCGGTTGCCTCGGCTTTCTCCCTTAGTAGATTGCTTAATTTCTCAACTCCTTGCGACTCTTGTTCCTAGTTGACAATTTCGCACGAAAATTGCCGTAAAATTCAGGAATAACCAGACGCGGTAACGTGTGACATTCATATTTCTTATGGGTTTAATGGTTATTGCGGAGTTTGATATGAATGATGCTTTTTCGCATTATTTTATTTTGCGCCTTACCTAACCGATATCGTGGGTATATGGTTCCGAGTCACGCCAGCGTCGCGGCAGGCCACCATTCGAGGAAATAATGAAGCGAAAGGAAAAGTTAAACGCAACTATCATTTGTCCAGCCGCAACTCGTTCCACCAGCGTACAGACCAGCTGACTACGAACTAAATGCCTTTCTTGCTCCCTGGATCAGTGTAAGGTTCAATTAACGAAGCAAAAGCGATGCGCGTGACCGTTGCAATACATGGTGTAAACTGAACGCACCTCGAGTTAAATGCGCGGGCACCGAAGCGAGGAGAAAACTGGCCTTCACTCCCCAGAAGATTTCGATAACTACCGCCATTCAGAAGGAGTGAAACAGGATGTAAAAGGTTGACCGCTGAATGGTTGTCAAGTCTCAAGATTGATTGGAGGTGCTTTAGGAATGTGTGCGAGGAGTGGTCGCATTAGCGGAGGGGGGGGGGGGGGGGGTATGCTGCTTAACTTAATCTCGGGGGGGGGGGGGGGGGGCTGGACCCCCCTTGGGTACGTGCCTGACTGGAATGCACTCATGCGCTATAATGTGATTTCATGTACAAGTTACTGTGTGCTCCTTGATATCTCAGTTAAACGTTTATTCCTCATTTCAAAAGGAATTGCCTGGAGTTGTGCGGAGATAAAAAAGAATGTGTGCAATACTGTCAATTATGAATATCTCTTCATGCAGTGTAAGTATTGTCATCTTTCGCTTATTTTAAGTATGTAGTAGTAGGCAAGACCTGAAAATGTACTAACTTCTTGTAGTTTTCAGGCATTCACACAATGTAAACTGCCCAATTCGCTCTTTGTCGATCTCGGCGCAAATGAACAAACGCTGCATACGTTTAATCCCGTCTAATTCAAATAAACATGACAAACCGAAGACACAGTAAATCATTTCAAAAAAATTATATCCAGAAAGAAGCCAATTTCATTTTAAAATTTGGCTCGAAAACTCAAAAGCGTGCAGGCAAACTCCGGGCCAGCATTTTTCTTCACCAACAGTTTTCCTTTCATCAACGGCGCGTCGAGTCATTTTGCGTTAATGACAGAGGGACGTTATCTTTTCACATAGTTTCGAGTTTATCTACAATATCTAATATTGACTAAATGTCTCATTGTTATACGATAACGTTTGTTTAGGAACAGCAGAAACTTTAGATGTCTGCTTATGCGTCAAGACTTTTAATACGCGTCAGCGATTACAGTAAGTGGCCCAGTGAATCTGCCTCTGCCTCCTAATAACAATTTTCCCATTCATATTGCTGCGAGGTTTTTGCGTTTTCCTCACGAAGGCGACACTTACGGGGTGGTTTGCGGGGAGCTCACTCATTAGGAGAAAAGGCTACAAACCGACACACAGCATCAACCACTGGCCGAGTCACTGAGTTTGGAAGAATTGCGCTGGATGAATTAAGCTCGAACAAATGAAACACAATGTCGTTGAAACGAATGACTGTGCCTTCATACACATTATCAAAAATAACACTGGACAAGGCCAGTGGCAAAAGCATCTGTCTCTATTGACGTCCTAATTAAGCCGGGTGGGCTTTTGTCCATCTCGATTGCGTCAGGGGAACAAAGCGTGTGCGGTGCTTTCCCTCATGGATTGACCGCGGTTCGCCCATGATTGGGGGCGCGCGTGTAATCTTTTCGGTCCCAGCCCCAAGCATGAATAAAGGACACTGCAGTGCCAGGCCCGACAATAGAAACCTTCTGCAACGAACTCGCCAAAGCCTCACATCGAGGATGGCGAGAGACACGCACCATACGGGCCTGTGTCAAAAAAAAAAAATGTTTATAGATCAGTGTATCAGAAAAGTATAAAAGGCCGTCCAATAGCAAGCTGAAAGATTGGGGCTGCCGGCCGGAGGTAAAGAGAAAGTATTTGTTTTGCTCTCCATGTTTCTTGCTTTTAGCCGTAGGACCGAGAAAAGTTCGTCCCTGCTTCGATCGCGGCCTTACCACGCGCCTGCTATCTCCCAGAGCGGCTTAACGGGTGGGCAGCCTCATTAGCGCGGCGGTTCGACACCACCGTGCCAATTCCGGTGCCGAGGGCCCGTTGCCGGTGGTTACGGCTCCTTGATTGTTATGTGCCGCTATTAAGATAATTGCTGCACTTGCCGATATTTTACGACGTTCGCGGCACCCTCAGTGAATTAGCCCCTCGCTACGCTTTGCCCCGGCGTTTGTACTTGCTGCCGTTCAGTGGCGATGCATCGACAAGATTGAGGGGCGCTATATTTTTCCGTCTATATCCAGCTTTTTTTTTACCGTACTAATATAAAATCCGAAGGCACCTAAGCACTTCTTATGAGTTGCGAATGCGAAAGCATGAATATCCAATTGAGCGGGCCTTCAATTTCGTTCTTCGCGGGCAAGCGAGCACGTTGGAACGCTTTGCGCGCTTTGATTTGACCTTACCGAGGCGCAGTCAGAACGCAGGCGAGAGCTTGCGCGGACAAGGAACGCGCGGGTAACGTGGGCTTGCGAGAGCGAGGGTGACGTGGCGTCGCGGCGATGGCCTCTCCCCTCACGCAATACCGCAGCAGCCGGTGACCCTTTCGCCCGCTCTGCGCCATCTCTCTTCCTCCTTTCCTTCTTTCTTTCTTTCTTTCCTTCTTTCTTTCTTTATGTCCCCCTACCTTTCCCCAAGGCACTGAGTCATGCTCCCTAAAGGGCTGCAGAAAGTAGCTGCCTCTTCCTCTTCACAATCACACTCTCTCTCCTCCATCGAGGCCCGAGCCAGCAAGCGCAAGCCAGTGTCACGAGAGCGCCAGGCACGCCCATGGCGTCACAAGCAATGGGGAATTTCGCTGCTACAGAGGCCACCGGCTTTCTCGCTCAACCGGCATTTGACGCTTTCGCATCGAAAACAGCAAGCGTTTAAACTAGCTTTAACTTCCGAGTGCTTATTTAAAAAACAAACCTTCAAATCCACTTTTCTTTTTTTTTACAGATGTCGATGTCATTACTTTATTCTATTTCTTATTATTGCAGCTTCGTAAATTTTAGCGTTATCAGAATAAGGTTTTGGTGTTCTCGACAAACATAAGGACATTTTTCATTGTTGCCACGAGGCAACAATCACCGCAACGTGGATACTGATCAAATAAACATTAAGTGCACTGTGTCTGTGTAGTGCCGTACACAAGAAGTGCTTCATTTTATGTAAATATTACATACGCATGATCTTCATGTGTATAGAGTCCACTACTCAATTATCGACGCGCACCCGAAAGTAATTTTTTATATTAACGGCAAAAGGCATACGGTGCGACTATTTCATCAAGAGAAAGCAAAAATTAGCGCCAGAACTCAGCATGCGAGAGGTCGATACTGTACCATCGTACCTCATTGGCACACGAAATGTCAAAGCGCGGGTAAATACGATGAACGCAAGCACGGACATGTACACGTGAATAGATGCACATGGCAGACTGTTGGCCACAGCAAATTTATAGTTGGTTTGGATGTGAAAATGAGCAGTTAACCGATTCTGACAGAATGTACTCGGGTTGTATCCGTAACTCTGCAATACATGGGGTCGAAATTTTTAATTTTCACGGCCTTTTCAAAAAAGATCGCCTCAGGCAGATAGGATAATTCTTATCTTTGAGCTCCAATATTCAAAAAGGCGGGCAATATTAGCACTAGAAATCGAAACAGATATTATACAGTGAACCAAAATTCACTAGTTAACATCTTGAATAATTACTTAGCAGCATATGTTGCTGTTTGCGATTGTAGGTGGTGGGTGAATTATTTTCCTAGGTGAGAGACGTGATACGTAGGTGTCCAGTTACCTTTGTACTTCAATTCATTAAAATTGGAGGCTTATCAAGGTTCAGCCCAGTGGATGCGAAGCATGTTAAGCAGCTGCCTCAGTGTGGATGGGGCTATGTAACGGAGACGTGGTTTTAGGTTAATCGTCGTACTTTATTCTTTGCAGCCCGACAAACACACTCTTATGGCCCGGCGCAGAGACGCTGGCGCGGTTGCGGGCACAGAGACTGACGCGACGGCGGGCGCGCGCCGCTTCATCCCTGGCGTGACGTCACATATCACGTGATGCAGCGATGGTGGCGCCGCCGCCGCGTCGCGCGCGACGGCGCGAACCGAAGCGTGGAGGCCTCCACCGGGCGGCGACCGACGGCGCGATATGAGGCCCCATCTGCAGCCGGTGTGACGTCATCACGTAATGTCATGTCACGTGACCTACTTGAAGGTCAATGGTGGCCACCACCGGGAGGCGACCGACGGCGCGATATGAGGCCCCATCTGCAGCCTGTGCGACGTCATCACGTGACGTCATGTCACGTGACCCCCACTTCAGGGTCAGTGGTGGCTACCGCCGGGCGTCGCGCGAAGGCCTGAAACCTACGTTAATATGCTTCGCATAAAAGAGCATCTTGTTTTGAAAAAAAATGGCTGTGGCTTAGCTAAGGTTAAGCCCAGGATGCGAAGCATACTAGCCTTTATTTTAACGCGATAGCGTTAAGGAGCTCGTGTCGTAGAAAAGCCGGGGTCGTCGGCGTCGGCTCAGGCGTGCGGCGCTTGCTCAGGCGCACATTTCGTTGTCGCGCCGAACGCTGCGTTGCTCGACGCTCACCGCGTCCGCGTCCGATGCGGGGCGCGTAGTCGCTGCGCCGTAGCAAAGCCACCTAGAAACAGTCTCTGTAGCACGCCGCAACCTTCGCTTCTCATTCCAACGAGCAGCTCTGTCTCCAGGAGGCATCTCACCTCGTGAGTGTCTAGCAGAGGCAAGCGCAGCTGCTTATATACCGCCGCGACGCCGCGAGCGACGGCGCTAGTTGGAGCCCCGTTTCTCCTCTGTCGTGACGTCACGGTGTCACGTTGTATTGAAGGCGACACCGCCGCGCCTGAGGAGCTGGGTTGAGCTCTCGTAATATGTTTCGCATAAAAATCTGCCTCCACCCCACCCTACCCGCCGCGGTTGCTTAGTGGCTATGGTGTTCGGCTGCTAAGCACGAAGTCGCGGGATCAAATCCCGGTCACGGAGCCGCATTACGATAGAAGCGAAAACACCCGCGTGCTTAGTTTTAGGTGCACGTTAAGGAACCCCAGGTGGTACAAATTTCCGGAGGCCCCCACTACTGCGTGCCTCATACTCAGATCGTGGTTCTGGCAAGTAAAACCCCATAATTAATTTTTATGCGAAGCATATTACTAGAGCTCAACCCAGCTCCTCAGGCGCGGCGGTGTCGACTTCAATGACCTTTGATCCCATGCCATACCATGTGACACCGTGACGTCACGACAGAGGAGATACGGGGCTCCAACTCGCGCCGTCGCTCGCGGCGTCGCAGCGGTATATAAGCAGCTGCGCTTGTTTCTAGGTGGCTTTGGCTCAACTTTTGCAAGATGGGCTGGGTCAACGTTACTAGACTAGCTTCAGTTGTAAAACTCTCCGCCCGCGCGCTTACAGCCGGTGTCCCCACTTCTGTGACAGCCGCCAGATGGCAGCGCCGTTCCATCGGGCTCCACTGCAGACGCCTCGCCGCAGCCTTCAGCCCGTGCGGACGGGCAGTTTGCGCGTGTTTCACGCTCGCTGGCGTTCTCCCTTGTCCGAATTAGTGATACCATGAGAAAGCGGTATCCACCTACAGCAATAAGATTTATCGGGCCAGTTGGTTCATACTGTAATAAGGGTAAACTGCACGAAAGAAAGAAACGCATAGAGCGAAGCGCGGAAGCTGTGTTTTTTCCTGCCGTCTTAACGTTTCGCGCAGTTTAGGCTCAGAAGCCTGAACATTTGGCCAAAGTGTGTGGTTAGGATGATCTTCATCCCCACCGAGGCTTCTCGCCACGCCAAAGAAGCGCAACAAAAAGAAAGATGAGGTCAGTCTTTGAACACACAAGCCACACACACACACAAAAAAATATCATCTGCTCTTCCACTCCGTGAAGATGGTCAGCCAGCGAAGCTGAAACGTGCGGCCCGTGTTTATCACTGGGTTAATCTAGAGGATTCATTAAAGTATTTCTGAATTATGCGGTAACACACACAATCGGCTGCGACGGAGAGAACAACGTCACTGACGATATGCCCGTAGTCCGCCGTTGTCGCTTGCGTTCGATGTCTCGAGTTTGCTCGGAGGCGTGATTAGCTGCTTTCGCCCGATTTGCGATTATTAAAAATTAAGTTTCTTCAGAAATTAAATCTATCCGTTACGTAAGACAATGAGTGGCTCATACTGCCTTAAGCAATGGCCCCTCCCACCGTAAACGCGGCCTCCCAATTACGATGACAGAAGTGAAATTCTACGCTGGAATGATGAACGGCAACGCAGCCAGCTGTGGAAGACGACGATGAACGTAGGAGCAGTGGCACGAGCGCGTGTGCCGGTCGGCACAAGGAATAGCCGAATTCATGGCGGTGGTGCTAGCATTACGCAAATTAGGACCATCAATTACGTCAGCCGTGATAGTTACTGATTCTTTATCATTGTGCTCATCCCTTACTGCTTCTAGTGATTCTCGCGTGATGAGGACATTTCAATCATTGGTACCTGGTTATTTGAGAAGCGTGCGTTTCATTTGGGTGCCCGGCCATAAAGGACTAATCATTAATGAAATTGCAGACTCACTAGCCAAGGCATCGATAAGTGGCCCGATTCTTCCTTGCTGCCCTTTGACTGCGTATGTAACTGCAGCTAGATTTCGCAGGAGTATCATTATACAGTCAGTATCAGGCTCCGAAATTACTAACTCTGTGGAGTACGGACATCTCCTGCGCCCTTAGAACAGAGATTTTTGCCGAACACGGAAAATTGAAGTGTCCATCACGAAGCTGCGCTGCCGTATACCTGCATTGAACTTCTACCTCCACAGGTCTGGTCTGGTCCCCTCACCACTATGCTCATTCTGTGGCGAAGCGGAGACAATCGACCATTTCTTGTTGTCTTGCAGACGTTTTTCTATTATAAGAAAACGACTACTCGAAATCCCGCTTCGCTCTATTGGTCTGGCTTTATCAGTGCCTGTGATCCTATCTTTTGGAGCCTCCATTGTTGGGTTCAGCAACAGAAATGTTTGCTTGGCAATCCAAAATTACCTCATTGAAACTAATCGATTTCCATGTTAGATTGATCGTTCTCCCTCCCAACCATAGCTTTCCTTTATTTCTTATCTTTTATTAATTATTATTATTATTGTTATTATTATTATTGTTATCTTATACCCGGTTTTCATCTGATTATTTCTTTTTTTCTCCAAACACAAAACGTTTACTTTTAAACTCACACGCCCAAATTGTTAACTCCCTTGTTATCATTATTATTTTAGGCACCTAATTAAACCGCCCGATTCTTGGCCAATCCCCCACTGTGGGTATGTGCCACGGCCACTCAGGACAACAACAACAACAACAACCGAATCGCTCTGTTCCACGCCGAGCGAAGCGTCGCATTGCTGGCGGCACAGAAAAAGCAGCGCGCCGAACTGTCGACATCGTTCCGATAGCCGCCTATGCAGCCAGGTGCGCAGCACGTCGGCATCATCTGCTTATATTCTCAACAAACTCGGCGAAAGCTACAGTTTCGCGGATTACATGCTTAGTCCGGCCCGCCCGCGTAGCCGGCTAGTGAGGAAGTGAAGCCGGGCGCGACTGCAGCGCCACGAAGGCGCGGGCGGGTGGCGGTTCCGCGCAACGGCGCCGAGTTTTAAAACTGAAGCTAGTCTAGTAACGTTGGGCTGGGTGGGAATCGAACCAAGGTCTCCGGAGTGTGAGACGGAGACGCTACCACTGAGCCACGAGTACGATGCTTCAAAGCGGTACAAAAGCGCCTCTAGTGAATGCGGTGTTGCCTTAGAAACGAGCTGTTTCTAAGGCTCAGGCGTGCGTCGCTTGCTCATGCGCACATTTCGTTGCCGCGCCGAACGCTGCGTTGCTCAACGCTCACCGCGTCCAATGCGGGGCGCGTAGTCACTGCGCCGTAGCTCATTGTCTTACACCCCTTGGCGGGTCGACGGAAACGCTGTTGCGTTCCACTCTTGAAGGCGAAGCAGAGTAACGCATGAGTTGTTTCTTCGTCTAGCCGAACCAAATATAGCCAAGCAACAGCAGTTCACTAGGCTAAACAGTGGTTCAACAACTAAAATAAAGACTAGTATGCTTCGCATCCTGGGCTTAACCTTAGCTAAGCCACAGCCATTTTTTTTATTGCACCCTGTGAAAGTGCACCGACGCTGGTGCTGACGTTAAATACGTATACACCACGCCGACTACCAGTCGGCGGCAGTACAAGAGCACCATTACCAACGCACGAGCACACGTGCGCGGAAGTGCATCCTCATTCTTTGAGGCCGTCCGCCAAGCACAAGTACCTTTTAGATCTAAATTAATGTTTAAAAGTAAATTAAGTCAGAAAATGCGTAAAGTACAACTTACACATTAGCTGCAAACATGATAGCTCCGGATTGTTATTCGAACATGCGAGCAAGCATAAATCCGTTACGCAGAAACTGAAAAACCAAGCCCTATTCCAGCTGCCATTTGAGGTCTGTCTGTGTGGCTGCGGCCGCTAGGCGGCGGTACCGTTCACACAGCATATATTCTCATTCTTGTAGGCCCTCCATCTAGTGCAAGTGCGTTATTTAACGAATTGAATTTCTAAAAGCAAATTGCGTCCGAAAATGATTGAAGTGCGACTTGCACACTTCCACTTACTCTTTTTCGAACACGAGAAAAATAACGGCAAAATTCGCAGTTCAAACGCTTACTTTCTTTGACATCCATGGCAATTTTTATGAATTGCCTGAGTGTCAAACTGCCAATATACGCTGATTGCTAAATTTTCGGTCCCTCTTTAAAAACTGTTTCTGTTCAAAGACATCTTACCTATGTGCACCGTTTCAGCGTTGCACGTGGGATTGGCCAGGCAAACTGGAGTTGCCCTCGAGTTAATGCTTTCTCATAATGCTCATGTCGTCCTTGACAGCCTAACTAGCTCGCAGGTCATTGGGACTTAGGCAGGTGAACACCGACCTCGGATTACAGTAGGAGCCGAAAGCACCATGCAGGGATCTTATTCCGGGTGCTGTCTCTTCATTAGGCGCTCCGAAAGATTTCTCTTTTTAAAACGTTCTCGAGGAAGTCAGTGAGAAAGGCGGCATTGCTCTGTGCATTTGCATTCAGCTAATGAGAAGGCCGGCTCGCAGACATCGTGCACGCTATGACTCTTAACTCGTCTCCTGGCGCGTCTAATTAAACCATCATAGGACACCAACGAGTTGTTCTAACTTAAGGGTTTATTAGTAGCACTTTATTCTTTCGTATAATGCTGACCAACTTCATATGCCATACTTTTGAATACTGCTGCAATGTTGAAAAAAAACGAGTTTTAAAGCCAGACTTCCTCTGTCTCTTTCTTCAACTTTCCCGCTGCTGCTGCTGTCTAGCCAAATAGTCGAAGATTTTCTTACCAGAATACGTGGGTCCTACTGAAACTAAAGTCGTACCACTGTCATCCCTACTTGCTCATAGGTAGCGCCTTTGACGAGTCTGCAATTGACAACGGCTATAGTACGAATCACGGAAGCCTGCGGCGCCATATCCTCGTGCATGTACGCGATAATATGATCTACAATTACAGAGCATACCTTCGTTGTCATGTCATCATTGTCATGCCATCGTCATCACGCCATTGTCGTCGCAGAGTCGACGTCATGCCGTCGTGGTCTTTCCATCGTCATTATCACGTCGTCATTGTACCATTGAATTGAATCCTGCGGTTTTAGGCGCCAAATGCAGGACTTGGTTATGAGGCACGCCGTAGTGGGGGACTTCGGATTAATTTTGACCAGCAGGGGGATCTTTAACGTGCCCCCAATACACGGGCTATGGGCGTTTTTGCACGTCACCCCCATCGAAATGCGGCCGCCGCGGCCGGGATTTGATCCCGCGACCTCGTGATCAGAAGCGCAACACATGCCATAGCCGCAGAGCCACCTCGCCCGCTAGAGTCGTACCATTTCTATACCTGCTGTTCAGTGGCTATAGCCAGAAATTTTGTTTCGGGGAGCGGGAAGGTGGGGGGGGGGGGGGGGGGGAGGGTTCCCGTTGCACCTCGGGCTCCTCGTTTTAAAATTTGTTGAGGGATCAGATACAGGAATAATAACGGCATTGCCATGGCGAAAGATGCTGAGAACGAATTCTTGAACGCTACGCACTGTCTAGACACGTAAGATATCTATTTTTTTTTTCATAAAAGAATACACTCGTATGTCGCAAACTTTGTGTCCTAAACAACTGATATCAATGCTTCCATGTTATTTCTCTGTTTAATAAGTAAAGAAAATATCACACGAACTTTAGGACTATATGAGTTCGAAACCAGCAAAGCAGTGCATGCCGCTGATATGAAAAATATAAAGGCCATGAAATGAACAAGTTGAGGACAAGTAATTTAATGAAGCTGCGTCAGTCGAGCACTTTAATTAAATTTTTGTACATATACAACGGCCAGGGAAAAATCTCAATGACGCTGTCATTTGTTCCAATGTATTGCTCAGGAGTAGCTGTCACCGGTCCTGTATTTTGAGTAATTGCACCGAAATTATAGTCTCAACAGAGAACACATATAAAAAGCAGCAGTTCTGCAACATATACGAGGGCGAGGGAAATGAAAGTGAGCGAGTGCGAATATATGACAACCGCGGAGTACTTTATTTAAAAGTAGTCTCCATGAGCATTTAGACACTTGTTCCGCTGACTAACGAGTCGCGTGATCCCCGTCTCACAAAACTCCTTGGATTGCTGCTTCAAAACGTCTGGAACTGACTCTTTCACGTCATCGTCCGACACGAATATGGTTCCCTTGAACTGTTTCTTCAATTGCCCCATAACTGGGAAGTCCCAAGGCGACAGATCTGGGTTGTAAGGCGGATGCTGCAGCGTTTCCCACTTCAACTTTGCCAGTTTTGTATTAGCCACATCAGCGACGTGGACACGGGCATTGTCGTGCAGAAAGATGGCACTATTCGTCAGTTATATACATAATATATATATACATACGATACAGCTTTCGGTTGCTCAATACGTCCGCGAATACCCGAGAATACCCGCAAATAGGCCCGCGAATACACGCAAAATTGCCGCGCTACTGGCCGCTCGAGGCTATTCGCGGTCTTCTTTCATGCTGGGAAAAGAACACTTTTATGCAGTACGTATCGAGCAACAGAAAGCTGTATCCGGAGTTTTTTATGTTGCTGTACAATTTTCTCATTAAGACTTTTATTTTAATTTTAATAATCGAGAAGTTGATTAATAAATTAATACTGATTATATAATTAGGCGGAATGGAAATAATTGATCTCAGCATTTCCAATCGATGGCAAAGAACATTTCCTTGATTTGGTCCAGCTATGTGGCATTTGCATATTTTCAGTGTTTTGCTCAAGTTACGTGGGACATCCTGGGGCCCTATAACGTAAAACTATTCCAATACGTTTCTATTCCAATCTCCTGACGTCAAATTTGCGTAGCCACCAACGCAAACACCGGGCGGTCACCCACAGGGTTGTCTGAACAGACCAACCAAACGCTCTCCTCGTTCATAGGAGGTCACTTTTATTTGCTTGAAAAACGAATAACATTGCCAACACTGAGTGGCTTGTCGTATATAATTGGCTGACAAGAGGCGAGGAATACGCTCAAGTAGAGAGGGATTCGATGGGGCCGAGCCACTGCACTGAAAGTCGATAACCGGATGAAGAGGGTTGTGCCGGCGTCCACGATTGGTCGGCTTTCCCTTACTTAGCTTGCGGGGGCTGGTCGAAAATCGCGGTGGCATGCAACGGAAGCTCAAGAATAACGCTAAAATGGACCCTCAGCAAAGAAGAGTTGGCAGAATGAGGGAGTAAACGTGCTCAAAGTGTTCGAAAACGTTGCACGGCCATGCAAGAAGTTTTATTATACGCAAATACACCTATGCTCTCCGGCAGGTGCGAGTAGTCAGCGTCTGAGCTATCGGTGGCAGCCATCTTGTATTCCTTTCGGAACGGGGCAGCCTGCGGCTATTCCAAAGAAAATTCAGTTTTGTTCGGCATATTAATGTATCTTTATCGCGTACACGTCACCTTGACGGGGTGAGTTCTTGCGGTTTTGTGACGTCGCGTGACAGGCAGGTGAAGTGGGTGCAGCCCGAAAACTTTTTATCAATAGCCGAGGGCTAATGGCGAAAAGGGGTCGAATCAGAAATAACTGTTGTTCTTTTTTCTGTCAAACCATCCATAATCAAAGTGTACGCATCATATCAGATGGGGAGGTATCGCGGTTTTCGTGACGTCGCGTCACAGACAGGTGAAGTGGGGGTGGTCGAAAAAAGTTTTTGACCAATCGTGGAGGGCTGATAGCAGAATTGGAATAGAAAAGTTTGGAATAGTTTTACGTTATAGCGCCCCTGTATACGCTTATAGTAAACCAAATTGCAGCTGATGGCAGTACGAAATAGTTCGTCTTGCCGTTTCACAGCATGAGACCAATTATGGGAAATTCACCAATGCGACAGCCTCACGTAAGCAAGCTGCATTAGAGACGGCTAGATTACGCACGCTATACGAGCTAATCTTGTGTTGTGGCTTGTGTAATACACGTTGACTTACTTTGTAACTGCACTCTGGCTCTAAGAGCTACCACAGCAATCGCAAACGATGAAGTAGAAGAGAATTGGGAAGAGAGGGAGAAATACCGACAGAAATTTCTATGGCAGCCTTCGCAGACCACAAATCCACTATTTCGGACAATAATATTGTCTATTCGCAGAAAGAAATCCTTCTCGTAAGAACCGCCAAAACTTCGTAAGTGATCTCTTAGAATTAAAGAAACTTTTGTACCTGCATCGAAGCGGAAAACAATGTCTGTGGGGGCACCTAAGCAATTCTTATTTGTAAATGCGAGAAGCATTACTTGTGGCTGAGTGTGTCGCTGAGTTTAGCGCTGCGCCGAAATGTTGCTGAGTCCGGTGCGGCTGTGTTATGTTTCTGAGTGTAACGTGCGATCGAGTGTTTGGCAAAAATATCCCGGAATCGAATGAGCTGAAGCCAGCGCAACACCGAGAACAACAGTCTGAAATCCTACAGAAATAAACGAAAAAGTCGCAAAGTGGAGAAACCAATGCCAAGTAAAACCTGTCACCAACGTTGGCACCAGACTGGGCATTGATTGAAAACGCCATACACTTCCTAATGTATTACTGAAGTACTATAGCGCCAAACAGACGACACAAGAAGAAGAGACATGGACGAGCGCGAATACCGTCTGTTTGGAGCTATAGTACTTCAGTAATATGCACCAACTAGCCCAACAAAAAGTTCTGCTGGAATATCCTAATGTATTGCATATTGCCGAGTACGTTAAGCTCCCATATAACACCAGGAAGCTTCAGTGAAGCATTGTCTGCGCGCAGCAGACCCGCACCATGCGTTCCTCCGGGGCTGCGCCACTACGACATACCACCCTAAGAAGTATCTTGCGATTTTCCCTCAATACTGTTGCGAAGCCTAGCTCCCTGCGTTTCTCGTGTCGGTCGTAGTGCAGGCCGCTTTACTTTTCTGAAGCACGAAGCGAGTCGCTTTGAAAACGCCGTGAATCCGAATTTCGCAGATCTAAGCGTATTCTGCTTTTCAGTCTCAGTAAGCCTTCAATATATAGCGCGCGCTTTCTGAGGATTTAGACAGGAAGCTTTCGTTTAGAAAAAAGAACAAACAAAGAAGCTTAGGTATGTAAAAATGGGGGATGGCGATAGCGATAGCAGATATGTGTTTCTCCTTCTCTCTGTATTTCTCTTGTTGTCAAAGACGAGAAAACATTGCTTACATTTTCGGTTCAGTGTATATTTTTAATCATATTCCTTGATTAAACCTTTCTTGTGTATTTTGTGTTCTATGGTATGGCTACCACCCGCACTGTTCTGCTAACACATGCGCTAACGTAAGCCTTCTAAATGTTTTCTCAATTTAGTGTGTACCACTGCTTCAAATATTGATGCTTAGCTGGCATTCATTATCCTTCGAAGAGCATGAGGAAGACAAGAGAAACGGTGGAACAGAATCGGGCTCTATTTAGTGCACTTGAACTCTTATACCAGCGCATTCTATGTGGATATGATGTGCTTTTAGATTGCTATTTCACTACGCTCTAGCAAACATTTCATACCAATTATAGCAACTAGCATTTCGTCATTTTTCCAAGCTCAAAACACGCTCACGTCCCGTGTTCTTTATACCCAGAATGAAGAGCAACAATGCATGCATATCGGCCTTCACTGCGGTTACACACGCTGCCACCCTACATGCACTTCAATATTGAACATTTTTCACAAAATGAAGAATAGACAAATATTTTCCATGCACCATCGCAAGAAACAATACGAAATGCGCAGCTTCTTGGTTGGTAACAACGGTATTGAATTGCCCGGCAGGTTTTTGGCGACCTGGGCTTAGGTCTCCCACGACGGTACGTCGAGATCTTGTCTCAGCGCCGCCTCGTGGGCCATGCTGTACGGCCCAGCAGCTTCTTCATTCTTCTTTTTTTTTAAACTTTGGGCGAAATTTTGAACCACGTTGTCTCAGTGGCGTGAAGGTACCTAATTAACATATAGAACAGTTTAATTGCAGTTAGACTTAGTTTTGTGCCAGGTTATAACATCCAAAAGTGTTTCCTTGCCTTCTACTTCCTCGTTGTAAATATGTGCGCCTTTTACGAATACGTGAAAAGGACGGCCAGCGCAAAAGAGTGCTTTTACATCAGCACCTTTTCTCACTGTACTGCCCTAACTGACTTGTAAGACGAACCGTTTCTCCTATTATCGCGGGCTATAACACAATTGGTATTATATAGATGGCGAATGCGAATTCTGCAGATGCTTCTATTGCATTTACTACTCTATGCGCAGGAGAAAGGGGGCTATGAGATGAAAAAAAAAAAAAGAAAGCAGAGGACAGAGGGTCTTTAAGTGTGCTTGTTGGTTTCTTGTACTATTTCTTTGGGAGACTGACCTGGATTCCATTCATCTGTTTTGTCGTTGCATGCGCTGACTCCGCGCGGACTAAGGCGGACAGCCACTGACCCGAACGAGCAAAGCAGACAGCCGGGAGCCAAGGCATCCCAGCTGGGCTAAGGAAGCCACCCACCTGAGAGTGTCATGCACAAGACCGCCGACTCTATCTTCTTTAAGTAAAGTTTATTTCGACATCATTATTAATATCATCATCATCATCATCATCATCATCATGAATAGCTACTGCACGAGTTTTCCGCAATGGTCAGCCTCGTCAGAAATTACGTGGGCCCGACGGTATTCAAGTTACATAAAACTCGCCGACATGTAATCGTTGGGCAGCTGTAAGGATCTCGTTTTCTTTCACCCAAGCTTAACGCTCCAATTTACGAATTTCAGAGCCCAGAACCGGTGTTTCGTCAAATTGCGAACACTCAGTATAAACCGCAAGACTTCTCTAACATCGCCCGCAGTCATACCTGGCAAGAGCAACCATTACAGTTTGTTTCTTTATGTAAAGAAACTTTCGGAAAAAACAGATCACCAGCTGCGAGCAGCGGATTCCACCGGCGGGTGGTCTAGAGGAGCTGCAAGCAGCCTATGACTCTCTCTTTGTATTTGCCATGGAGTCGGGGCTGCTGCACAGGTTGTAGAGACCACTCCTGGTAGCAATCTCTCTCTCTCTCTCTCTCTTTAATGATATACCCCATTCCGTCATTCTCTCCAAGCAACAAGTCAAAGCACCTACTTTTCTGATAAACGGTTTTTCGCCATCATGTAAACTCAAAGGCGTCTATTAGGCTGGCAATAAAAATCATTCGAATATTGTGTAAAGCCTTCCTATGATGATGATCATTCTCACTTGACGGGTGCCTAATTCTCACGCCCCAAATTTTCTCTCTAAGCAAAGTTTTACTCGCACACAACTTGCACAGGGATGCTCCCACCATGTATTGTCAATATGGCGTACTTTTGATTGAGCGCGAATTTTGAACTATGACCGCGAAACCAAAATACACGAAACAATGCAACCTTATCGTTTTCAACCATTTCATGCGATTCCGGGCTCTCTCTCTCTCTCTCTCTCTCTCTCTCTATATATATATATATATATATATATATATATATATATGCACTGACTTGGTCTATTCCTATTCCTACTGCACCAAAAATGTCTCATTATCTGCGACCTCATCATTAAAATACCTAGGCGTGAATCTTTCAACAAACCTCTCCTGGACTTCTCGTATTACCCCCGTCAGTGCCAGTGCTTCTCGATCACTGGGTTACCTGCTTCGCAATCTTGGAAACTCACCTACACTTATCCTCAAACTGCCATTTCAAACGTTCGTTCGCCCAGGACCTGAGTTCGCCGCTCCGGACTTGTCTCCCTACCAAAATTACTCAATTAACATGCTGGAATCAACCCGAAAAAGAGCCGCATGTTTCATTTCTCGGAATTAAGACTACCCTTCTAGCGTAGCTCAAATAAAGTTTCACCTTTCACATCAGTTGTTAAGTAATCGCCGCGACACAGCCCTCTTGTCATTATTTCATAAGTACGCCCACCACACTAAAGAACGCTCCCTACGTCTAGAAACATCATCGCACACATCGCGTAGATGACATAGTCATCATAGCTTCACGCGCATCCATGGTAGAACAGAAGCATTTAACTTGTTAGCAATTCCACGTGCCATTCGTCTCTGGAACAGCCTCCCCGATGACGTAGTTGCGGTGCCTGGCCGTGATAAATTCAGTCGAAATAAATTAATAGTAGAAATAAATAAATAAAATAAATAAATAAATAAAGTAAATAAATAAATGAATAGTAGAAATAAATGAATAGCAGTCGCTACCGACTACACGACCCTGTACGCGATCACTCGGGCTCTTCCAACCAGCTGTGCAACCGAGGTCGCCGACTTCCTCCTCGAAGACGCTATACTTCACCACGGCGCTTCTCGACAGCTCCTCATGGACCGGGGCCGCTATTCCATATGAAAGGTTGTCCCGGATCTATTTCACTTCTGCAATACAGAGCACAAGTTGACAACGGCGTACCACCCTTGAGCCAACGACCTCACAGAGCGTCTTATTAACACTATGAAAGACATGCTTGATATATGCATGTTTCTGCCAACCGTCGTGACTGGGACGTAGCTCTGCTCTTCGTAACATTTTTTTTCAATCAATCAATATTTATTTTTGACAAAAGAAATACAAGATGGGTATAAGTACACATTCGGAGGTCCCGAAGTAACAACTGTCGGGGGGACCTCCTAACAAAACATGAAAAGGGGATAGTAGGGTCGTGGCAAACAGTGAGTCATGTCATATATTATACAGTTTCAACATCGGAAATAAACGATAAGATAGAAAAAAAAAATCTGTTAACAATATCACAGGTATATTCACAGAGTTCAAAAGAAAAAATAATTGAAGAAATCTTAAAAATAACATGCAACAATTAAAACGAGGATAAATGGCACGTAAAGCTAACAATGAGGAGAAGTATCAATTAAGGCAAAATTTAGTAACTCGGTAATTGAAAAGTACATTGCGTAATGGTAAAGTGAACAACATACTAATTAATTCTAGGTTTGTTAAATTATGCTACGCGTCAGATAAAGTGTTCATAAAATGCTCCTTCGTTCTACGTTTGAATGATAATAATGTAGATGTCTTCATGTCAGATGGTATAGAATTCCAAACAGAAATGCCTGAAAACGCGACGGTAAATTTCCCATAGTTAGTTCTTGCTTTTGGAAGAAGAAGATTGAGTTGAGCTGAAAATCTTGTGTTGTTATAATTGATGAGGCTAGAGCGACTAAAACCTGGAATATTAAACTCGGTATTTATAAGACGAAACATAAGTAGCGACAGCTTATGATTGAATAACATGCGTAAAGGTAAAACATTTAGGGAACGGAATATTGGAGCAGAGGGAGATGTATGCGATTGGAATGCAATTAATCGTAATGCCTGCTTTTGCAAAATTTCTAACTGATGAAGATGTGTGGTATATGTATTACCCCAAGGTGACAGGCAGTATGAGAGATGACTGTGTATATACGCGTAATATAAAGACATGAGAATGGTTTGCTGGAAAAAAGAGCGAGTTTTTATTATGATGTGAATACCAAATGAGATTTTTTGAATAAGTGATTGAATATGGCACTGGAACTTTAGGTTTTCATCTAGTACTACACCAAGAAATTTAGTAGACGTGGATCTTGCAAATACATTATTATTCAGAGACACTACAATAGAGTCAATGGGCAAAGATTTTGAAGAATGGAATACCATAAATGTTGTCTTAGATGGGTTAATGGTTAGCTTGTTTTTTACACACCATGAATGAACATTCGTTAGGTAAGCGTTAAGTTTATCCTGCAATGCAAATAAATTTTTATCAGATGCGAAAATGGTGGTGTCATCAGCGTAAAGAAGGCAGTGCGCATGTGTTAATATTTCTGGCAAGTCATTAATGAATATGAGAAATAAGAGTGGCCCAAGTATTGATCCCTGGGGGACACCTGTATTTACAGTTTTTGATGAGGACAAGACACCATTAAATTCGACTATATATTGTCGGTTAATTAGGTAGTTGCGAATTATTTGTAAAGGCGGTCCAGAAATGCCATATGATTCAAGTTTACTTAAAAGAATACGATGGTTAATTGTATCAAACGCCTTGGTGAAATCAATAAAGAGAGCACCAACTAAGAGGCCTTGATCGATGGCTAATTTGACCCTCTCAGTAAATGTAATAAGCGCTAATTCAGTTGAAAAATTGTCACGAAAACCAAATTGATCGGGAGTTAAAAGATTAAATTTGGATAAGTATTTAGTTAAGCGATTATGTATAAGTTTTTCGATGACCTTACTAAAGAAAGACACAATGCAGATAGGACGATAATTACTTGTGCACTTATGGTCACCTTTTTTAATTACTGGGATTATTTTACCTGTCTTGAGGCGATTAGGAAAGATGCCATCTATAAATAGTCTATTTACTATATGTGCTAACGCAGGTGAGATTTCGTTAGACACAAGCTTAATGCTAGAGGGGCGTATCAAGTCGAGGCCCGGACCGGTTGTTTTAAGAGAATTGATAATGTTACATACTTCCAGAGATGTTGTGGGGAACAGGTAAAATGAATGAGAACAGCGCGGAAAACTAAGCAACGTTGAATCAGGCTGACTACCATCTGTAATACTAAAATGGTCACTGAAAACATTAGCTATGTCTTGAGGGTCAGTAATATTAGCAGAATAGTGGTTCATACACGATATGCGATTTTTAGTTGTACTGATATTTAAGAATTCTTTAATAACCTGCCAGTTTCGTCTGGTATCACTTCCATTTTTTCTAATTTTATTTTCGTAGTAATTACGCTTGACATTTTTTAAAGTGGCTGTTAGAACATTTGAATATGTGTGGAAGCGCGATCGCAACGCATTATTGAATGGCTGGACTTTAAGTTTCTTACGAAGATTATCTCTTTTTTTAATGGACTGCAATAAAGAATCACTAATCCAATACTTCCTGACATACTTCCTGACATTCCTGACTAATACTTCCTGACATGACTCTGTAGGTTATTCTGTGTTTGATCTCTTGCACGGAAGAAACCCCACGCTGCCATCGGACACGCTCCTCCCCGCCGTTCTTGACACGTCGTCAGAATATGCTCCTGACGCCACCTTCAGAGCCGTAGAGGCCCGCCAAATTACCTGTCTGCGCGTTACCGCTTCCCAGGAAGAGCAACGACGCTTCTATGATACCCGCTACGGCAATGCCCACTGCAACCCTGGTTATATGGTCATTCTTTGGACACCATAACGGCGAGTGGGTATTTGCGAGAAGTTGATTTCGCCTTACTCGGGCCCGTACCGTATCCTGCCAAGTAACCGTGGTCACACATGAAATCACGCCTTTCGATTCCAAGATGTCTCGACCTTCCACCGATGTCGTCCACGTCACGCGCCTTAAGAGGAAGCTTTAGCTCGGGCCCAACTTTAACGCGGCCTATACAAATGCATGTAAAACGCATAAACGCCTTTATGAGGTAATCCCTGGACAGATTTTCATGAAACTTGTTGCAATTGAAAGAGAAAGTTGAATTCAAGTGGCTGTTCAAAGCGGCATTTCGATGTAAAGTCTAGATTTTGTTAAAAGAATTTTCAAAAATGTGAAAGCTCGAGAAAAATAGAACCACGAAGTTTAAAATTAACAGCTCTGCATCAAGAATAGATATCGCGTTTCTGTAAACGGCATCCATTAGATCAATCAAAGTTGACAAATTTCATACCTTAATTTATATCTTATGCTAATTCATCTCTGGCTGTTCTTGGTAACGTGAGCCCAAGTGGCGAAGGCGCCGTCGCAGTGCTTGCTAGATCGTCCGAATGGTATTGCCTAAGAGAACGTTAGCTTGGGTGCTCCCATCTAAATATATGTAAAGGGAGAATTCCTTTTTCTCGGCAACCACTGCAATAAATTTGACAACGTTTGCTGCATTTAAAAGAGAACCTTACAATCTACTGACTGTTGGTCGCGAATTTTTCATTCATATCGCCAATTGTCTTTTTTTTTAATTGGGAAAATCGCAAATTTTCAATAAACGATACTATCAAGTTTACAACTCTGTGACTCAGTATTCAAAAAGTGTATCACAATGCTGTGAATTGCATGTAATAGTCCATCTAAAGTTCCCAAAGTGATGTGTTACACATGAATCTAAGGAAATTTAGTAATATGGAAATACAGCTTTTGCAGAACCCTTGTACAGAACGCAACGAAGCTGAGGGCAGCACAGAAGACGACGATGCTCCCTGATGTCACGCGGACTGCCTCCCATCTTGTACGCCAGTGAATGCGTTGTAAATACCTGTAAATATAGTTAAGCCTCTCTTCCCACAGTGAAAATGTATAACAGTTTTGCCGCCCACCTTCGTCACTGAGTATTCCTTGATCGAATGGTTAAAGCATCGGACTGATGTTCTGAGGGAAGAAGCTTCGAGGTCACCCTGCATGCCAACTTGGGTCATCGGGTATTAAGGCATGTGTGTATTAAGGCTTTCAACGAAACTATTTCACTCCGGCTGAGGTCACTGCGGAACCGGATCTGGGTACGTGGCACAGGGTACGTACAGCTCTTCAATGAATCTCGGACTTGCAGTGCACAATATGTGCCATTGTACATGCACCGCTTTTCAATGAACCTCTTTGATGCCAACCCGTGTCACTGCGTATGTGTCAGTAGGTGTGCGCTGGTCTTCAGTGAACCTCTTTAACTCATACTTTGGCCACTGGTTGGTTATGTGCCACTGAGTATGCATCGCTATTAAATTACCCGCTCTGATGCCAACTTAGGTGACTGCGTATGTACCACTGTCAGCGAGCCACTCTGTTTCACGCAAACTGGGGCAACTATGCGCCACTTAGTATGAGCCGCTTTTCAATGACAAAAAAAAAAATTAAATGATCCCTTAGTTATCCTTCCATGGATGAAAACCAAAGCATTGCGACCACTACGCGATGCTTATAGATTATGCTACAACGCAATGTCGTGGATTCGGCTCCCACCATATGCGAGTTCGAGTGCTTTAGCTACCTCTACCTTAATTCACTGTACCTCAATTAAATCCGCCTTAATTAATACGAAAGATCGTGGTTGATAGGTTTACCTTTTCTTCGGCCAAAGACAATTGGCAAGCATTTGTTTATTCATCGCGTAAATTGCTGTTAGCACGTGCTTTGGTTTTGGCAATGGCATATGCGCCGAACCGGCGCTTTCCATAAAAGTGACAATGTGGCTACGCAGAAATTAAAACGCACTTTATATATATGCTTACCTTTGTTTCCAATAAGGCCAATCCGCCAATATTTCACTTCATTTTCACTTTATTACCTTAAAGACTCCTTGCGAGGTATTACAGAAGGAATGGGTGTACAAAATACTGGAGGTTGCCCACTATGTTATTTTACAGAGAGAGCACTTGTTACTTTTCCCACGAAAGCAGATGAGTTGGCGATAGCAGCACCGTGGTGGGGAAGGCCGTTCCACTCTTTAGCTGTGCGATGAAAAAATGATGACGAGCAGGTGACTGTGCGTGCGCTAGAGCGAGCAGCATTTAGTGGGTGGCCTGTGCGCAGTGTTAGGCGTGAAGGTGGTAAAATATCAGGTGTGTGGCGAAGCGAACTGGTGTAGAATTCATGAAATAATGATAAGCTCGCGATACGGCGACGATGTGCAAGTGTGTCCAAACCAGACTCTACTTTTAATGGTGATACGCTAATATCATATGAGTATGGCGAATGAATGTATCTAATGGCGCAGTTCCATATGTATTCCAGTGCGTTGCTGAGGTAAATCTGGTGATGATACCATATGGGTGATGCGTATCCGAGTTGGGGCTTAACCAGTGTTTTATATGCTAGTAATTTTTCCTGTTGAGGAGCATTGCGGAGGTTGCATTTCAGAAATTCCAAGGTTTGTTAGCAGATGATATGATTTTAGTTATATGCGAGCACCAGTTTAAGTCATGCGTGATCGTAATACCTGGGTATTTATTTGAGTTTATAGTGTCGACTGGGATGTCATTAATTGTTTAGAGAAAATCATGCCGATTACGGCTGCGGGAAGTTGACATACGTTTACATTTATTAGTGTTTAGGACCATTAACCAGTGATCACACCAGGCTGCAATGTTGTTCAGGTCATTTTGGAGATAGATGCAGTCATTACTGTTAGTGATAGTTTGATACACAACGCAATCATCAGCAAAGTTACAAATCTTAGAGGAAACGTGCAATGGAATATCGTTAATGTATATCAGGAACAGGAGGGGACCTAAAGCTCCACCCTGGGGTACGTCTGATGTTACGGGAAGAAATTCTGAGGTATTATTGTTAACACTGACGGATTGTGATCGGTTACTAAGAAATTCTTTTATCCATGTTAGGACATGGGAGTGGAACTTCAAGCGAGAATGTTTTACTAATAAGCGTTGATGATGTATTTTATCAAACGCCTTTCTAAAGTCAAGAAAAATGATATCGGTCACAGTGTTAGTATCGAGATTTGTGTATAGGTCAAGAAGAAATGTAGCTAATTGAGTGTCATATGACAGGCCTTTGCGGAAGCCATGCTGCGACGGATGGAAAAAGTTGTTACTGTCTAGGAAATTGATTACCTTTGAGTATATAACGTGTTCCATTATTTTGCAAGGCATACTATATAGTTATGGATATTGGATGATAATTTAAGGGTGAATTATGGTTACCTGATTTGTAGACTGGAACGACCTTGCTCTTTTTCCACCCGTTAGGGAGCATGCCTGATGATAGTGATTGGGAATACAGCAGGGTTAGATACATGGCACAGATGCGCTTGGTGTTTTTTAAAAGGTTTGAGGTGATATCATCAACACCGGCTGATGAGGATAATTTATGATTATCAATGTGTGCGGATATTCCATCTGGGGAAAAAATAATACCCGGCATTGGAGACATGACAGCTACAGGGAAAACAGGAAGAGGCACGCGTGGTTCGGTAGTGAAAACAGATGAAAATGCATTATTAAACAATTTGGCAATATCAATATTAGGTAAGGTTTCACCATCTTTCGAAATTATGACACCAGGGGATAATTGGGGATTGATAACGTGCCAAAATGTTTTTTGTTATTGCTAAGCATGCGGGGTAGGTCTGAATGAAATAAAAATGAGTGTTTCTGTTGCCGGATAGCTATCACGTAGGCTGAAATATCCCTTTATTCATCGCGTAACTAGCTGTGAGCACGTGCAACAGCATAGGGAATGATATAAGTGGGGAACCAGCGCTTTCAAGAAAATGAAGGAATGTGGCTGCGCCAACATTATAACGGGCTATAGGTTTACCTTTTTTTCCCACGCAGGTAAACCAGTAAATATCTGTTACTTGGTCCATTATATTTCTCTGAGTATGTGGATTAGCATGGGGAATGAAGCGTGCGCAGAACCAGCGTACTCCAGAGAGGTGAGGGAATGTGGCTCCGCCAAGATAATAATAACCTATAGGCTTACTTTCTTTAGGCCAAGATCAATAGGCAAATATTCATTTACGTATCACGTAAATTGCTGTGAGCACATTTATTAGCATAGGGAATCACGTATGCGACAAACCAGCGCTTTCCAGAGAAGTGACCGAATGTGACAACGTCGATACTGTAATGGGCTTACTGGTACTTTAACGGTTTACCTTCTTTCCCGAAAAGTCAATCGTCAAATATCCGTTTATTCATTGAGTAAATTTCTGTGAGCACATGCATTAACATGGGGATATGCGATGAACCAGTGCTTTCCAGAGAAGTGAGCGAATGTGGCTTTGCCGGTATTCTAACGGACTATAGACTTGGCTTTGTTCCCACGATGATCAATCAGCAAATATTCGTTTATTTGTCGCATAAATTTCCTTGAGCAAGAGGGTTAGCATTGGAAATTATGTATCGTGTATATATATGTATGTATGTGAATTATGTATGTATTTATCGTGTGAATAGGCGGAAACACTTCTAAGAGGATGGAGATTTGTGTAAATGCCACAAATGAACGTTTCCCAGAGAAGTGAGTGGACATGGCAGTTTCGACATTTTACCTTTCTTTTCGGGAATGCCAATTTTCGCTATCCGTTATTTCATCGTGTGAATCGGCGGAAACACTTCTAAGAGGATGGAGACTGATGCATATGCCACGAATCAAAGTTTTCCAGAGAATTGAGTGGACACGGCTATTTGGACATATTGTTACGAAGAGTTGCGAAGAAATGGTTTTATTTATAGGAAATGGACGATGATCGAAGCGTGATCGTAGCGCAGCCCGGCCTCTCAAATTCCTCGTTCTCTTCGTCTTTTCTTTTCTCTTCTTGTCCGCGCCTTTCGTATCCGTTACATTTCCCCGCAAGCAGACGAAGCCCGTCGGGTGAGTCAGGATGGACAAGCAGGGTAGAAAGGCTTCAGGCGAGCAATATGAGTCAGCTCAGTTCTGCTTGATCGCCGACAATTGCACAGAAGGCGAGCTATGACGTAATTGAGTTCGCTCAGGCGGTCCACAACTACAAATGGGCCTGAATATTGTGACAAGAACTTTTGGCACAATCCACGCTTGTGTTGCGGTGTCCAAAGAAGGACCAAGTCAGCTTTTTCCAACGATACTTGTACGTGACGGTCGTCGTATCGCTCTTTCGAACGACTTCGCGAGGCCAGAGTACTAAGACGAGCTATTCGACGGGCTTCTTCGGTGAGACACAAAGTCTCCGATGCAGAATCGTCACTGTGCAGTACAAAGGTTAAGAAAGTGTCCAGAAGGCATCGCGGTAACCTTGCATACACGAAATGAAATGGGCTATAGTTCGTGGTTTCGTGTTTCGCAGTGTTGTATGCGTAAGTGATAAATGGAAGCATGTCGTCCCAGTTCTTATGATTAGAGGAAACGTATATGGCAAGCATGTTGGTCAGCGTTCTGCTCGTACTTTCAACGAGGCCATTGGTCTGTAGATGATACGGCGTGGAATGACGAAATTGTGAAGTACACAAACGAAGTAACTCTTCAATGGCATCAGCAGTGAACTGGCGAACACGGTCGCTGATGATGACACGTGGTGGGCAATGACGAAGGACCACGGAACGCAGCAGGAAGACCGCCACGCAAGCAGCGGTGGAAGACGGTATGGCTGCAGTTTCTGCATACCGTGTAAGATCGTCTACGCAGACAATTATCCAACGGTTCTTGTTGTTAGATAACGGGAATGACACCAAAAGGTCAATGCCTACTTGCTCGAACGGCGTACTGGGCGATGTCAATGGCCGAAGGGGACCCGCGGCTGCCATGGTCGGTCACTTGTGACGTTAGCACGTTTCACAACTAATGACATAGCGCTTGGTTGTTTCGTACATCTTAGGCCAGTAAAAGCGCTATAGCCAAACCTTTTTTTCAGGAACGCCAATTTTCCCAATCTATGTATTTATCGTCTGAATAGGCGGAAACACTTCTAATAAGACGGATATTGAAGCATATGCCACAAATCAACGTTTTCCAGAAAACTGAGTGGACATGGCGGTTTCGACATTTTTCTGGAATGCCAATTTTCCCAATCCATTTCTTTATCGACTGAATAGGCGGAAACACTTCTAATAAGACGGAGATTGATGCATATGCCACGAATCAACATTTTCCAGACAAGTGAGTGGACATGGCGGTTTCGCCATTTTACTGGGCTATAGCCTTACCTTTTTTTCAGGAACGCCAATTTTCGCAATCCATTTATTTATCGTCTGAATAGGCGTAAACACTTGTAATAAGACAGAGATTGATGCATATGCCACGAATCAACGTTTTCCAGAAAACTGAGTGGACATGGCAGTTTCGCCAATTTACTGAGCTATAGCCTTACCTTTTTTTGAGGAACGCCAATTTTCCCAATCCATTTATTTATCGTCTGAATAGGCGGAAACACTTCTAATAAGACGAAGATGGATGCATATGCCACGAATCAACGTTTTCCAGGTAACTGAGTGGACATGGCGGTTTCGACATTTTACTGGGCTATAGCCTTGCCTTTTTTTCAGGAATGCCAATTTTCGCAATCCATTTATTTATCGTCCTAATTGGCGGAAACACTTCTAATAAGACGGAGATTGATGCATATGCCACGAATCAACGTTTTCCAGAAGACTGAGTGGGCATGGCAGTTTCGACATTTTACTGGCCTTACCTTTTTTTCTGGAATGTCAATCTTCGCAATCCATTTATTTATCGTCTGAATACGCGGAGACGCTTCTAATAAGACGGAGATTGATGCATATGCCACGAATCAACGTTTTCCAAAAAACTGAGAGGACATGGCGGTATCGACAATTTACTGGGCTAGTGCCTTACCTTTTTTTCAGGAACGCCAATTTTCCCAATCCATTTATTTATCGCTTGAATAGGCGGAAACACTTTTAATAAGACGAATATTGACGCATATGCCACAAATCAAAGTTTTCCAGAAAGCTGAGTGGACATGCCGGTTTCGACATTTTACTGGGCTATAGCCTTTCCTTTCTTTCTGGAATGCCAATTTTCCCAATCCATTTATTTATCGACTGAATAGGCGGAAACACTTCTAATAAGACGGAGATTGATGCATATGCCACGAATCAACATTTTCCAGACAAGTGAGTGGACATGGCGGTTTCTCCATTTTACAGGGCCATAGCCTTACCTTCTTTTCAGAAACGCCAATTTTCGCAATCCATTTATTTATTGTCTGAATAGGCGGAAACACTTCTAATAAGACGGAGACTGAAGCATATGCCACAAATCAACGTTTTCCAGAAAACTTAGTGGACATGGCGATTTCGACATTTTACTGGGCTATAGCCTTACCTTTTGTTCAGAAATGCCAATCTTCGCAATCCATTTATTTATCGTATGAATAGGCGGAAAAACTTCTAATAAGACGGAGATTGATGCATATGCCATGAATCAACGTTTTCCAGAAAACTGAGTAGACATGGCGGTTTCGCCATTTTACTGAGATATAGCCTTAACTTTTTTTCAGGAACGCCAATTTTCCCAATCCATTTATTTATCGTCTGAATAGGCGGAAATACTTCTAATAAGACGGAGATGGATGCATATGCCACGAATCAGCGTTTTCCAGAAAACTTAGTGGACATGGCGGTTTCGACATTTTACTGGGCTATAGCCTTACCTTTTTTTCTGGAATGCCAACCTTGGCAATCCATTTATTTATCATTTGAATACCCGGAAACACTTCTAACAAGACGGAGATTGATGCATATGCCACGAATCAACGTTTTCCAAAAAACTGAGAGGACAGGCGGTTTCGACAATTTACTGGGCTATAGCCTTACCTTTTTTTCAGGAACGCCAATTTTCCCAATCCATTTATTTATCATCTGAAAAGGCGGAAACACTTCTAATAAGACGGATATTGATGCATATGACACAAATCAACGTTTTCCAGAAAGCTGAGTGGACATGCCGGATTCGACATTTTACTGGGCTATAGCCTTATCTTTTTTTCAGGAACGCCAATTTTCCCAATCCATTTATTTATCGTCTGAATAGGCGGAAACACTTCTAACAAGACGGAGATTGATGCATATGCCACGAATCAACGTTTTCCAAAAAACTGAGAGGACATGGCGGTTTCGACAATTTACTGGGCTTGAGCCTTACCTCTTTTTCAGGAACGCCAATTTTCCCAATCCATTTATTTATCGTCTGAATAGGCGGAAACACTTACCTTTTTTTCAGAAATGCCAATTCTCGCAATCCATTTATTTATCGTCTGAATAGGCGGAAACACTTCTAATAAGACGGATATTGAAGCATATGCCACAAATCAACGTTTTCCAAAAAGCTGAGTGGACATGCCGGATTCGACATTTTACTGGGCTATAGCCTTGACTTTCTTTCTGGAATGCCAATCTTCTCAATCCATTTATTTATCGTATGAATATGCGGAAAAACTTCGAACAAGAAGGAGATTGATGCATATGCCACGAATCAACGTTTTCCAAAAAACTGAGAGGACATGGCGGTTTCGACAATTTACTGGGCTATAGCCTTGCCTTTTTTTCAGGAAGGCCAATTTTCCTAATCCATTTATTTATCGTATGAATAGGCGGAAACACTTCTAATAAGACGGAGATAGATGCATATGCCACGAATCAACGTTTTCCAGGTAACTGAGTGGACATGGTAGTTTCAACATTTTACTGGGCTATAGCCTTGCCTTTTTTTCAGGAATGCCAATTTTCGCAATCCATTTATTTATCGTCCTAATTGGCGGAAACACTTCTAATAAGACGGAGATTGATGCATATGCCACGAATCAACGTTTTCCAGAAGACTGAGTGGGCATGGCAGTTTCGACATTTTACTGGCCTCACCTTTTTTTCTGGAATGCCAATCTTCGCAATCCATTTACTTATCGTCTGAATAGGCGGAAAAACTTCTAATAGGACGGAGATTGATGCATATGCGATGAATCAACGTTTTCCAGAAAACTGAGTAGACATGGTGGTTTCGACATTTTACTGGGCTATAGCCTTACTTTTTTTCTGGAATGCCAATCTTCGCAATCCATTTATTTATCGTATGAATAGGCGGAAAAACTTCTAATAAGACGGAGATTGATGCATATGCCATGAATCAACGTTTTCCAGAAGATTGAGTGGACATGGCAGTTTCGACATTTTACTGGGCTATAGCCTTACCTTTTTTTCTGGAATGCCAACCTTGGCAATCCATTTATTTATCATTTGAATACCCGGAAACACTTCTAACAAGACGGAGATTGATGCATATGCCACGAATCAACGTTTTCCAAAAAACTGAGAGGACAGGCGGTTTCGACAATTTACTGGGCTATAGCCTTACCTTTTTTTCAGGAACGCCAATTTTCCCAATCCATTTATTTATCATCTGAAAAGGCGGAAACACTTCTAATAAGACGGATATTGATGCATATGACACAAATCAACGTTTTCCAGAAAGCTGAGTGGACATGCCGGATTCGACATTTTACTGGGCTATAGCCTTATCTTTTTTTCAGGAACGCCAATTTTCCCAATCCATTTATTTATTGTCTGAATAGGCGGAAACACTTCTAATAAGACGGATATTGAAGCATATGCCACAAATCAACATTTTCCAGACAAGTGAGTGGACATGGCGGTTTCTCCATTTTACAGGGCCATAGCCTTACCTTTTTTTCAGGAACGCCAATTTACCCAATCCATTTATTTATCGTCTGAATAGGCGGAAACACTTCTAATAAGACGGATATTGAAGCATATGCCACAAATCAACGTTTTCCAGAAAGCTGAGTGGACATGCCGGATTCGACATTTTACTGGGCTATAGCCTTGCCTTTCTTTCTGGAATGCCAATCTTCGCAATCCATTTATTTATCGTATGAATAGGCGGAAAAACTTCTAACAAGACGGAGATTGATGCATATGCCACAAATCAACGTTTTCCAAAAAACTGAGAGGACATGGCGGTTTCGACAATTTACTGGGCTATAGCCTTGCCTTTTTTTCAGGAAGGCCAATTTTGCTAATCCATTTATTTATCGTATGAATAGGCGGAAACACTTCTAATAAGACGGAGATAGATGCATATGCCACGAATTAACGTTTTCCAGGTAACTGAGTGGACATGGTAGTTTCAACATTTTACTGGGCTATAGCCTTGCCTTTTTTTTCAGGAATGCCAATCTTCGCAATCCATTTATTTATCGTCTGAATACGCGGAGACGCTTCTAACAAGACGGAGATTGATGCATATGCCACGAATCAACGTTTTCCAAAAAACTGAGAGGACATGGCGGTTTCGACAATTTACTGGGCTTGAGCCTTACCTCTTTTTCAGGAACGCCAATTTTCCCAATCCATTTATTTATCGTCTGAATAGGCGGAAACACTTACCTTTTTTTCAGAAATGCCAATTCTCGCAATCCATTTATTTATCGTCTGAATAGGCGGAAACACTTCTAATAAGACGGATATTGAAGCATATGCCACAAATCAACGTTTTCCAAAAAGCTGAGTGGACATGCCGGATTCGACATTTTACTGGGCTATAGCCTTGACTTTCTTTCTGGAATGCCAATCTTCTCAATCCATTTATTTATCGTATGAATATGCGGAAAAACTTCGAACAAGAAGGAGATTGATGCATATGCCACGAATCAACGTTTTCCAAAAAACTGAGAGGACATGGCGGTTTCGACAATTTACTGGGCTATAGCCTTGCCTTTTTTTCAGGAAGGCCAATTTTCCTAATCCATTTATTTATCGTATGAATAGGCGGAAACACTTCTAATAAGACGGAGATAGATGCATATGCCACGAATCAACGTTTTCCAGGTAACTGAGTGGACATGGTAGTTTCAACATTTTACTGGGCTATAGCCTTGCCTTTTTTTCAGGAATGCCAATTTTCGCAATCCATTTATTTATCGTCCTAATTGGCGGAAACACTTCTAATAAGACGGAGATTGATGCATATGCCACGAATCAACGTTTTCCAGAAGACTGAGTGGGCATGGCAGTTTCGACATTTTACTGGCCTCACCTTTTTTTCTGGAATGCCAATCTTCGCAATCCATTTACTTATCGTCTGAATAGGCGGAAAAACTTCTAATAGGACGGAGATTGATGCATATGCGATGAATCAACGTTTTCCAGAAAACTGAGTAGACATGGTGGTTTCGACATTTTACTGGGCTATAGCCTTACTTTTTTTCTGGAATGCCAATCTTCGCAATCCATTTATTTATCGTATGAATAGGCGGAAAAACTTCTAATAAGACGGAGATTGATGCATATGCCATGAATCAACGTTTTCCAGAAGACTGAGTGGACATGGCAGTTTCGACATTTTACTGGGCTATAGCCTTACCTTTTTTTCTGGAATGCCAACCTTGGCAATCCATTTATTTATCATTTGAATACCCGGAAACACTTCTAACAAGACGGAGATTGATGCATATGCCACGAATCAACGTTTTCCAAAAAACTGAGAGGACAGGCGGTTTCGACAATTTACTGGGCTATAGCCTTACCTTTTTTTCAGGAACGCCAATTTTCCCAATCCATTTATTTATCATCTGAAAAGGCGGAAACACTTCTAATAAGACGGATATTGATGCATATGACACAAATCAACGTTTTCCAGAAAGCTGAGTGGACATGCCGGATTCGACATTTTACTGGGCTATAGCCTTATCTTTTTTTCAGGAACGCCAATTTTCCCAATCCATTTATTTATTGTCTGAATAGGCGGAAACACTTCTAATAAGACGGATATTGAAGCATATGCCACAAATCAACATTTTCCAGACAAGTGAGTGGACATGGCGGTTTCTCCATTTTACAGGGCCATAGCCTTACCTTTTTTTCAGGAACGCCAATTTACCCAATCCATTTATTTATCGTCTGAATAGGCGGAAACACTTCTAATAAGACGGATATTGAAGCATATGCCACAAATCAACGTTTTCCAGAAAGCTGAGTGGACATGCCGGATTCGACATTTTACTGGGCTATAGCCTTGCCTTTCTTTCTGGAATGCCAATCTTCGCAATCCATTTATTTATCGTATGAATAGGCGGAAAAACTTCTAACAAGACGGAGATTGATGCATATGCCACAAATCAACGTTTTCCAAAAAACTGAGAGGACATGGCGGTTTCGACAATTTACTGGGCTATAGCCTTGCCTTTTTTTCAGGAAGGCCAATTTTGCTAATCCATTTATTTATCGTATGAATAGGCGGAAACACTTCTAATAAGACGGAGATAGATGCATATGCCACGAATTAACGTTTTCCAGGTAACTGAGTGGACATGGTAGTTTCAACATTTTACTGGGCTATAGCCTTGCCTTTTTTTTCAGGAATGCCAATCTTCGCAATCCATTTATTTATCGTCTGAATACGCGGAGACGCTTCTAACAAGACGGAGATTGATGCATATGCCACGAATCAACGTTTTCCAAAAAACTGAGAGGACATGGCGGTTTCGACAATTTACTGGGCTTGAGCCTTACCTCTTTTTCAGGAACGCCAATTTTCCCAATCCATTTATTTATCGTCTGAATAGGCGGAAACACTTACCTTTTTTTCAGAAATGCCAATTCTCGCAATCCATTTATTTATCGTCTGAATAGGCGGAAACACTTCTAATAAGACGGATATTGAAGCATATGCCACAAATCAACGTTTTCCAAAAAGCTGAGTGGACATGCCGGATTCGACATTTTACTGGGCTATAGCCTTGACTTTCTTTCTGGAATGCCAATCTTCTCAATCCATTTATTTATCGTATGAATATGCGGAAAAACTTCGAACAAGAAGGAGATTGATGCATATGCCACGAATCAACGTTTTCCAAAAAACTGAGAGGACATGGCGGTTTCGACAATTTACTGGGCTATAGCCTTGCCTTTTTTTCAGGAAGGCCAATTTTCCTAATCCATTTATTTATCGTATGAATAGGCGGAAACACTTCTAATAAGACGGAGATAGATGCATATGCCACGAATCAACGTTTTCCAGGTAACTGAGTGGACATGGTAGTTTCAACATTTTACTGGGCTATAGCCTTGCCTTTTTTTCAGGAATGCCAATTTTCGCAATCCATTTATTTATCGTCCTAATTGGCGGAAACACTTCTAATAAGACGGAGATTGATGCATATGCCACGAATCAACGTTTTCCAGAAGACTGAGTGGGCATGGCAGTTTCGACATTTTACTGGCCTCACCTTTTTTTCTGGAATGCCAATCTTCGCAATCCATTTACTTATCGTCTGAATAGGCGGAAAAACTTCTAATAGGACGGAGATTGATGCATATGCGATGAATCAACGTTTTCCAGAAAACTGAGTAGACATGGTGGTTTCGACATTTTACTGGGCTATAGCCTTACTTTTTTTCTGGAATGCCAATCTTCGCAATCCATTTATTTATCGTATGAATAGGCGGAAAAACTTCTAATAAGACGGAGATTGATGCATATGCCATGAATCAACGTTTTCCAGAAGACTGAGTGGACATGGCAGTTTCGACATTTTACTGGGCTATAGCCTTACCTTTTTTTCTGGAATGCCAACCTTGGCAATCCATTTATTTATCATTTGAATACCCGGAAACACTTCTAACAAGACGGAGATTGATGCATATGCCACGAATCAACGTTTTCCAAAAAACTGAGAGGACAGGCGGTTTCGACAATTTACTGGGCTATAGCCTTACCTTTTTTTCAGGAACGCCAATTTTCCCAATCCATTTATTTATCATCTGAAAAGGCGGAAACACTTCTAATAAGACGGATATTGATGCATATGACACAAATCAACGTTTTCCAGAAAGCTGAGTGGACATGCCGGATTCGACATTTTACTGGGCTATAGCCTTATCTTTTTTTCAGGAACGCCAATTTTCCCAATCCATTTATTTATTGTCTGAATAGGCGGAAACACTTCTAATAAGACGGATATTGAAGCATATGCCACAAATCAACATTTTCCAGACAAGTGAGTGGACATGGCGGTTTCTCCATTTTACAGGGCCATAGCCTTACCTTTTTTTCAGGAACGCCAATTTACCCAATCCATTTATTTATCGTCTGAATAGGCGGAAACACTTCTAATAAGACGGATATTGAAGCATATGCCACAAATCAACGTTTTCCAGAAAGCTGAGTGGACATGCCGGATTCGACATTTTACTGGGCTATAGCCTTGCCTTTCTTTCTGGAATGCCAATCTTCGCAATCCATTTATTTATCGTATGAATAGGCGGAAAAACTTCTAACAAGACGGAGATTGATGCATATGCCACAAATCAACGTTTTCCAAAAAACTGAGAGGACATGGCGGTTTCGACAATTTACTGGGCTATAGCCTTGCCTTTTTTTCAGGAAGGCCAATTTTGCTAATCCATTTATTTATCGTATGAATAGGCGGAAACACTTCTAATAAGACGGAGATAGATGCATATGCCACGAATTAACGTTTTCCAGGTAACTGAGTGGACATGGTAGTTTCAACATTTTACTGGGCTATAGCCTTGCCTTTTTTTTCAGGAATGCCAATCTTCGCAATCCATTTATTTATCGTCTGAATACGCGGAGACGCTTCTAACAAGACGGAGATTGATGCATATGCCACGAATCAACGTTTTCCAAAAAACTGAGAGGACATGGCGGTTTCGACAATTTACTGGGCTTGAGCCTTACCTCTTTTTCAGGAACGCCAATTTTCCCAATCCATTTATTTATCGTCTGAATAGGCGGAAACACTTACCTTTTTTTCAGAAATGCCAATTCTCGCAATCCATTTATTTATCTTCTGAATAGGCGGAAACACTTCTAATAAGACGGATATTGAAGCATATGCCACAAATCAACGTTTTCCAGAAAGCTGAGTGGACATGCCGGACTCGACATTTTACTGGGCTATAGCCTTGCCTTTCTTTCTGGAATGCCAATCTTCTCAATCCATTTATTTATCGTATGAATATGCGGAAAAACTTCGAACAAGACGGAGATTGATGCATATGCCACGAATCAACGTTTTACAAAAAACTGAGAGGACATGGCGGTTTCGACAATTTACTGGGCTATAGCCTTGCCTTTTTTTCAGGAAGGCCAACTTTCCCAATCCATTTATATATCGTATGAATAGGCGGAAACACTTCTAATAAGACGGAGATAGATGCATATGCCACGAATCAACGTTTTCCAGGTAACTGAGTGGACATGGCGGTTTCGACATTTTACTGGGCTATAGCCTTGCCTTTTTTTCAGAAATGCCAATTTTCGCAATCCATTTATTTATCGTCCTAATTGGCGGAAACACTTCTAATAAGACGGAGATTGATGCATATGCCACGAATCAAAGTTTTCCAGAAGACTGAGTGGGCATGGCAGTTTCGACATTTTACTGGCCTCACCTTTTTTTCTGGAATGCCAATCTTCGCAATCCATTTACTTATCGTCTGAATAGGCGGAAAAACTTCTAATAGGACGGAGATCGATGCATATGTCATGAATCAACGTTTTCCAGAAAACTGAGTAGACATGGTGGTTTCGACATTTTACTGGGCTATAGCCTTACTTTTTTTCTGCAATGCCAATCTTCGCAATCCATTTATTTATCGTCTGAATACGCGGAGACGCTTCTAATAAGACGGAGATTGATGCATATGCCACGAATCAACGTTTTCCAAAAAACTGAGAGGACATGGCGGTATCGACAATTTACTGGGCTAGTGCCTTACCTTTTTTTTCAGGAACGCCAATTTTCCCAATCCATTTATTTATCGTTTCAATAGGCGGAAACACTTCTAATAAGACGAATATTGAAGCATATGCCACAAATCAAAGTTTTCCAGAAAGCTGAGTGGACATGCCGGTTTCGACATTTTACTGGGCTATAGCCTTGCCTTTCTTTCTGGAATGCCAATTTTCCCAATCCATTTATTTATCGACTGAATAGGCGGAAACACTTCTAATAAGAAGGAGATTGATGTACATGCCACGAATCAACATTTTCCAGACAAGTGAGTGGACATGGCGGTTTCTCCATTTTACAGGGCCATACCTTTTTTTAGCCTTACCTTTTTTTCAGGAACGCCAATTTTCGCAATCCATTTATTTATTGTCTGAATAGGCGGAAACACTTCTAATAGGACGGAGACTGAAGCATATGCCACAAATCAACGTTTTCCAGAAAACTTAGTGGACATGGCGATTTCGACATTTTACTGGGCTATAGCCTTACCTTTTGTTCAGAAATGCCAATATTCGCAATCCATTTATTTATCGTCTGAATAGGCGGAAAAACTTCTAATAAGACGGAGATTGATGCATATGCCATGAATCAACGTTTTCCAGAAAACTGAGTAGACATGGCGGTTTCGCCATTTTACTGAGCTATAGCCTTAACTTTTTTTCAGGAACGCCAATTTTCCCAATCCATTTATTTATCGTCTGAATAGGCAGAAACACTTCTAATAAGACGGAGATGGATGCATATGCCACGAATCAGCGTTTTCCAGAAAACTTAGTGGACATGGCGGTTTCGACATGTTACTGGGCTATAGCCTTACCTTTTTTTCTGGAATGCCAACTTTGGCAATCCATTTATTTATCATTTGAATACCCGGAAACACTTCTAACAAGACGGAGATTGATGCATATGCCACGAATCAACGTTTTCCAAAAAACTGAGAGGACATGGCGGTTTCGAGAATTTACTGGGCTATAGCCTTACCTTTTTTTCAGGAACGCCAATTTTCCCAATCCATTTATTTATCATCTGAAAAGGCGGAAACACTTCTAATAAGACGGATATTGATGCATATGCCACAAATCAACGTTTTCCAGAAAGCTGAGTGGACATGCCGGATTCGACATTTTACTGGGCTATAGCCTTACCTTTTTTTCAGGAACGCCAATTTTCCCAATCCATTTATTTATCGTCTGAATACGCGGAAACACTTCTAATAAGACGGATATTGAAGCATATGCCACAAATCAACATTTTCCAGACAAGTGAGTGGACATGGCGGTTTCTCCATTTTACAGGGCCATAGCCTTACCTTTTTTTCAGGAACGCCAATATTCCCAATCCATTTATTTATCGTCTGAATAGGCGGAAACACTTCTAATAAGACGGATATTGAAGCATATGCCACAAATCAACGTTTTCCAGAAAGCTGAGTGGACATGCCGGATTCGACATTTTATTGGGCTATAGCCTTGCCTTTCTTTCTGGAATGCCAATCTTCGCAATCCATTTATTTATCGTATGAATAGGCGGAAAAACTTCTAACAAGACGGAGATTGATGCATATGCCACGAATCAACGTTTTCCAAAAAACTGAGAGGACATGGCGGTTTCGACAATTTACTGGGCTATAGCCTTGCCTTTTTTTCAGGAAGGCCAATTTTCCTAATCCATTTATTTATCGTATGAATAGGCGGAAACACTTCTAATAAGACGGAGATAGATGCATATGCCACGAATCAACGTTTTCCAGGTAACTGAGTGGACATGGTAGTTTCAACATTTTACTGGGCGATAGCCTTGCCTTTTTTTTCAGGAATGCCAATCTTCGCAATCCATTTATTTATCGTCTGAATACGCGGAGACGCTTCTAACAAGACGGAGATTGATGCATATGCCACGAATCAACGTTTTCCAAAAAACTGAGAGGACATGGCGGTTTCGACAATTTACTGGGCTAGAGCCTTACCTCTTTTTCAGGAACGCCAATTTTCCCAAACCATTTATTTATCGTTTGAATAGGCGGAAACACTTCTCATAAGAAGAATATTGAAGCATATGCCACAAATCAAACTTTTCCAGAAAGCTGAGTGGACATGCTGGTTTCGACATTTTACTGGGCTATAGCCTTGCCTTTCTTTCAGGAATGCCAATTTTCGCAATCCATTTATTTATCGTCCTAATTGGCGGAAACCCTTCTAATAAGACGGAGATTGATGCATATGCCACGAATCAACGTTTTCCAGAAGACAGAGTGGGCATGGCAGTTTCGACATTTTACTGGCCTTACCTTTTTTTCTGGAATGCCAATCTTCGCAATCCATTTACTTATCGTCTGAATAGGCGGAAAAACTTCTAATAGGACGGAGATTGATGCATATGCCATGAATCAACGTTTTCCAGAAAACTGAGTAGACATGGTGGTTTCAACATTTTACTGGGCTATAGCCTTGCCTTTTTTTTTCAGGAATGCCAATCTTCGCAATCCATTTATTTATCGTCTGAATACGCGGAGACGCTTCTAACAAGACGGAGATTGATGCATATGCCACTAATCAACGTTTTCCAAAAAACTGAGAGGACATGGCGGTTTCGACAATTTACTGGGCTAGAGCCTTACCTCTTTTTCAGGAACGCCAATTTTCCCAATCCATTTATTTATCGTTTGAATAGGCGGAAACACTTCTAATAAGACGAATATTGAAGCATATGCCACAAATCAAAGTTTTCCAGAAAGCTGAGTGGACATGCCGGTTTCGACATTTTACTGGGCTATAGCCTTTCCTTTCTTTCTGGAATGCCAATTTTCCCAATCCATTTATTTATTGACTGAATAGGCGGAAACACTTCTAATAAGACGGAGATTGATGCATATGCCACGAATCAACATTTTCCAGACAAGTGAGTGGACATGGCGGTTTCTCCATTTTACAGGGCCATAGCCTTACGTTTTTTCAGGAACGCCAATCTTCGCAATCCATTTATTTATCATCTGAATAGGCGGAAACACTTCTAATAAGACGGAGATTGATGCATATGCCACAAATCAACGTTTTCCAGAAAACTGAGTGCACATGGCGGTTTCGACATTTTACTGGGCTATAGCCTTACCTTTTTTTCAGGAACGCCAATTTTCGCAATCCATTTATTTATCGTCTGAATACGCGGAGACGCTTCTAACAAGACGGAGATTGATGCATATGCCACGAATCAACGTTTTCCAAAAAACTGAGAGGACATGGCGGTTTCGACAATTTACTGGGCTAGAGCCTTACCTCTTTTTCAGGAACGCCAATTTTCCCAAGCTATTTATTTATCGTTTGAATAAGCGGAAACACTTCTCATAAGAAGAATATTGAAGCATATGCCACAAATCAAACTTTTCCAGAAAGCTGAGTGGACATGCTGGTTTCGACATTTTACTGGGCTATAGCCTTGCCTTTCTTTCAGGAATGCCAATTTTCGCAATCCATTTATTTATCGTCCTAATTGGCGGAAACCCTTCTAATAAGACGGAGATTGATGCATATGCCACGAATCAATGTTTTCCAGAAGACAGAGTGGGCATGGCAGTTTCGACATTTTACTGGCCTTACCTTTTTTTCTGGAATGCCAATCTTCGCAATCCATTTACTTATCGTCTGAATAGGCGGAAAAACTTCTAATAGGACGGAGATTGATGCAAATGCCATGAATCAACGTTTTCCAGAAAACTGAGTAGACATGGTGGTTTCAACATTTTACTGGGCTATAGCCTTGCCTTTTTTTTTCAGGAATGCCAATCTTTGCAATCCATTTATTTATCGTCTGAATACGCGGAGACGCTTCTAACAAGACGGAGATTGATGCATATGCCACTAATCAACGTTTTCCAAAAAACTGAGAGGACATGGCGGTTTCGACAATTTACTGGGCTAGAGCCTTACCTCTTTTTCAGGAACGCCAATTTTCCCAATCCATTTATTTATCGTTTGAATAGGCGGAAACACTTCTAATAAGACGAATATTGAAGCATATGCCACAAATCAAAGTTTTCCAGAAAGCTGAGTGGACATGCCGGTTTCGACATTTTACTGGGCTATAGCCTTTCCTTTCTTTCTGGAATGCCAATTTTCCCAATCCATTTATTTATTGACTGAATAGGCGGAAACACTTCTAATAAGACGGAGATTGATGCATATGCCACAAATCAACGTTTTCCAGAAAACTGAGTGCACATGGCGGTTTCGACATTTTACTGGGCTATAGCCTTACCTTTTTTTCAGGAACGCCAATTTTCGCAATCCATTTATTTATCGTCTGAATAGTCGGAAACACTTTTATTAAGACGGAGATTGATGCATATGCCACGAATCAACGTTATCCAGACAAGTGAGTGGACATGGCGGTTTCGACATTTTACTGGGCTATATAGCCTTAGCTTTTTTTAGGGAATGCCAATTTTCGCAATCCAATATTTATTTATCGTCTTAATAAGCAGAAACACTTGTAATAAGACGGAGATTCATGCATATGCCATGAATCAACGTTTTCCAGAAAACTGAGTAGACATGGTGGTTTCGCCATTTTACTGAGCTATAGCCTTACCTTTTTTTCAGGAACGGCAATTTTCGCAATCCATTTATTTATCGTCTGAGTACGCGGAAACACTTCTAACAAGACGGAGATTGATGCATATGCCACGAATCAACGTTTTCCAAAAAACTGAGAGGACATGGCGGTTTCGACAATTTACTGTGCAATAGCCTTACCTTTTTTTCAGGAACGCCAATTTTCGCAATCCATTTATTTATAGTCTGAATAGGCGGACACACTTCTAATAAGACGGAGATTGATGCATATGCCACAAATCAACGTTTTCGAGAAAACTAAGTGGACATGGCGGTTTCGACATTTTACATGGGTTATAGCCTTACCTTTTTTTCAGGATTGCCAATTTTCGCAGTACATTTATTTATCGTCTGAATAGGCGGAAACACTTCTAATAAGACGGAGATTGATGCATATGCCATGAATCAACGTTTTCCAGAAAACTGAGTAGACATGGCAGTTTCGACATTTTACTGGCCTTACCTTTTTTTCTGGAATGCCAATCTTCGCAATCCATTTATTTATCGTCTGAATACGCGGAAACACTTCTAACAAGACGGAGATTGATGCATATGCCACGAATCAACGTTTTCCAAAAAACTGACAGGACATGGCGGTTTCGACAATTTACTGGGCAATAGCCTTACCTTTTTTTCAGGAACGCCAATTTTCGCAATCCATTTATTTATAGTCTGAATAGGCGGAAACACTTCTAATAAGACGGAGATTGATGCATATGCCACAAATCAACGTTGTCGAGAAAACTAAGTGGACATGGCGGTTTCGACATTTTACATGGGCTATAGCCTTACCTTTTTTTCAGGATTGCCAATTTTCGCAATACATTTATTTATCGTCTGAATAGGCGGAAACACTTCTAATAAGACGGAGATTGATGCATATGCCACAAATCAACGTTTTGCAGAAGACTGATTGGACATGGCAGTTTCGACATTTTACTGGCCTTACCTTTTTTTCTGGAATGCCAATCTTCGCAATCCATTAATTTATCGTCTGAATAGGCGGAAAAACTTCTAATAAGACGGAGATTGATGCATATGCCATGAATCAACGTTTTCCAGAAAACTGAGTAGACATGGCGGTTTCGCCATTTTACTGAGCTAAAGCCTTGCCTTTTTTTCAGGAACGCCAATTTTCCCAATCCATTTATTTATCGTCTGAATAGGCGGAAACACTTCTAACAAGACGGAGATTGATGCATATGCCACGAATCAACGTTTCCCAGAAAACTGAGTGGACATGGCAGTTTCGACATTTTACTGGCCTTACCTTTTTTTCTGGAATGCCAATCTTCGCAATCCATTTATTTATCGTCTGAATAGGCGGAAAAACTTCTAATAAGACGGAGATTGATGCATGTGCCATGAATCAACGTTTTCCCGAAAACTTATTGGACATGGCGATTTCGACATTTTACTGGGCTATAGCCTTACCTTTTTTTCTGGAATGCCAATCTTCCCAATCCATTTATTTATCGTCTGAATAGGCGGAAAAACTTCTAATAAGACGGAGATTGATGCATATGCCATGAATCAACGTTTTCCAGAAAACTGAGTAGACACGGCGGTTTCGTCATTTTACTGAGCTATAGCCTTAACTTTTTTTCAGGAACGCCAATTTTCCCAATCCATTTATTTATCGTTTGAATAGGCGGAAACACTTCTAATAAGACGAATATTGAAGCATATGCCACAAATCAAAGTTTTCCAGAAAGCTGAGTGGACATGCCGGTTTCGACATTTTACTGGGCTATAGCCTTTCCTTTCTTTCTGGAATGCCAATTTTCCCAATCCATTTATTTATTGACTGAATAGGCGGAAACACTTCTAATAAGACGGAGATTGATGCATATGCCACGAATCAACATTTTCCAGACAAGTGAGTGGACATGGCGGTTTCTCCATTTTACAGGGCCATAGCCTTACGTTTTTTTCAGGAACGCCAATCTTCGCAATCCATTTATTTATCATCTGAATAGGCGGAAACACTTCTAATAAGACGGAGATTGATGCATATGCCACAAATCAACGTTTTCCAGAAAACTGAGTGCACATGGCGGTTTCGACATTTTACTGGGCTATAGCCTTACCTTTTTTTCAGGAACGCCAATTTTCGCAATCCATTTATTTATCGTCTGAATAGTCGGAAACACTTTTATTAAGACGGAGATTGATGCATATGCCACGAATCAACGTTATCCAGACAAGTGAGTGGACATGGCGGTTTCGACATTTTACTGGGCTATAGCCTTAGCTTTTTTTAGGGAATGCCAATTTTCGCAATCCATTATTTATTTATCGTCTTAATAAGCGGAAACACTTGTAATAAGACGGAGATTCATGCATATGCCATGAATCAACGTTTTCCAGAAAACTGAGTAGACATGGTGGTTTCGCCATTTTACTGAGCTATAGCCTTACCTTTTTTTCAGGAACGGCAATTTTCGCAATCCATTTATTTATCGTCTGAGTACGGGGAAACACTTCTAACAAGACGGAGATTGATGCATATGCCACGAATCAACGTTTTCCAAAAAACTGAGAGGACATGGCGGTTTCGACAATTTACTGGGCAATAGCCTTACCTTTTTTTCAGGAACGCCAATTTTCGCAATCCATTTATTTATAGTCTGAATAGGCGGACACACTTCTAATAAGACGGAGATTGATGCATATGCCACAAATCAACGTTTTCGAGAAAACTAAGTGGACATGGCGGTTTCGACATTTTACATGGGCTATAGCCTTACCTTTTTTTCAGGATTGCCAATTTTCGCAGTACGTTTATTTATCGTCTGAATAGGCGGAAACACTTCTAATAAGACGGAGATTGATGCATATGCCATGAATCAACGTTTTCCAGAAAACTGAGTAGACATGCCAGTTTCGACATTTTACTGGCCTTACCTTTTTTTCTGGAATGCCAATCTTCGCAATCCATTTATTTATCGTCTGAGTACGCGGAAACACTTCTAACAAGACGGAGATTGATGCATATGCCACGAATCAACGTTTTCCAAAAAACTGACAGGACATGGCGGTTTCGACAATTTACTGGGCAATAGCCTTACCTTTTTTTCAGGAACGCCAATTTTCGCAATCCATTTATTTATAGTCTGAATAGGCGGAAACACTTCTAATAAGACGGAGATTGATGCATATGCCACAAATCAACGTTGTCGAGAAAACTAAGTGGACATGGCGGTTTCGACATTTTACATGGGCTATAGCCTTACCTTTTTTTCAGGATTGCCAATTTTCGCAATACATTTATTTATCGTCTGAATAGGCGGAAACACTTCTAATAAGACGGAGATTGATGCATATGCCACAAATCAACGTTTTCCAGAAGACTGATTGGACATGGCGATTTCGACATTTTACTGGCCTTACCTTTTTTTCTGGAATGCCAATCTTCGCAATCCATTTATTTATCGTCTGAATAGGCGGAAAAACTTCTAATAAGACGGAGATTGATGCATATGCCATGAATCAACGTTTTCCAGAAAACTGAGTAGACACGGCGGTTTCGTCATTTTACTGAGCTATAGCCTTACCTTTTTTTTCAGGAATGCCAATTCTCACAATCCGTTTATTTATCGTCTGAATAGGCGGAAACACTTCTAATAAGACGGATATTGATGCATATGCCACAAATCAACGTTTTCCAGAAGACTGAGTGGACATGGCAGATTCGGTATTTTCCTGGGCTATAGCCTTAACTTTTTTTCAGGAACGCCAATTTTCCCAATCCATTTATTTATCGTCTGAATAGGCGGAAACACTTCTAATAAGACGGAGATGGATGCATATGCCACAAATCAACGTTTTCCAGAAAACTGAGTGGACATGGCGGTTTCGACATTTTACTGGGCCTTAACCTTTTTAGCCTTAACTTTTTTTCAGGAACGCCAATTTTCGCAATCCATTTATTTATCGTCGGAATTGTCGGAAACACTTCTAACAAGACGGATATTGAAGCATATTCCACAAATCAACGTTTTCCAGAAAACTGAGTGGACATGGCGGTTTCGACATTTTACTGGGCTATAGCCTTACCTTTTTTCTGGAATGCCAATTTTCCCAATCCATTTATTTATCGACTGAATAGGCGGAAACACTTCTAATAAGACGGAGATTGATGCATACGCCACGAATCAACATTTTCCACAGAAGTGAGTGGACATGGCGGTTTCGACATTTTACTGGGCTATAGCCTTACCTTTTTTTCAGGAATGCCAATTCTCGCAATCCGTTCATTTATCGTCTGAATAGGCGGAAACACATCTAACAAGACGGAGATTGATGCATATGCCACGAATCAACGTTTTCCAAAAAACTGAGAGGACATGGCGGTTTCGACAATTTACTGGGCAATAGCCTTACCTTTTTTTCAGGAACGCCAATTTTCGCAATCCATTTATTTATCATTTGAATAGGCGGAAACACTTCTAATTAGACGGAGATTGATGCATATGCCACAAATCAAAGTTTTCGAGAAAACTAAGTGGACATGGCGGTTTCGACATTTTACTGGCCTTACCTTTTTTTCAGGAACGCCAATTTTCCCAATACATTTAGTTATCGTCTGAATAGGCGGAAAAACTTCTAATAAGACGGAGATCGATACATGTGCCACGAATCAACGTTTTCCAGAAAACTGAGTGGACATGGCGGTGTCGACATTTTACTGGGCTATAGCCTTACCTTTTTTTCAAGAACGCCAATTTTCGCAATCCATTTATTTATCGTATGAATAGGCGGAAACACTTCTAATAAGACGGAGATTGATGCATATGCCGCGAATCAACGTTTTCCAAAAAACTGAGAGGACATGGCGGTTTTGACAATTGTCTGGGCTATAGCCTTGCCTTTTTTTCAGGAATGTCAATTTTCCCTATCCATTTATTTATAAACTGAATAGGCGGAAACACTTCTAATAAGACGGAGATTGATGCATATGCCACGAATCAACATTTTCCAGACAAATGAGAGGACATGCCGGTTTCGCCATTTTACTGGGCTATAGCCTTACCTTTTTTCAAGAATGCCAATTTTCGCAATCCATTTATTCATCGTCTGAATAGGCGGAAACACTTCTAATAAGACGGAGATTGAAGCATATGCCACAAATAACGTTTATTAGAAGACTTAGTGGACATGGCGATTTCGACATTTTACTGCGCTATTGCCTTACCTTTTTTTCTGGAATGCCAATCTTCGCAATCCATTTATTTATCGCCTGAATAGGCGGTAAAACTTCTAATAAGACGGAGATTGATGCATATGCCATTAATCAACGTTTTCCAGAAAACTGAGTAGACATGGCGGTTTCGACATTGTACTGGGCTATAGCCTTACCTTTTTTTCAGGAACGCCAATTTTCCCAATCCATTTATTTATCGTCTGAAATGTCGGAAACACTTTTATTAAGACGGAGATTGATGCATATGCCACGAATCAACGTTTTCCAGACAAGTGAGTGGACATGGCGGTTTCGACATTTTACTGGGCTATAGCCTTAGATTTTTTTCAGGAATGCCAATTTTCGCAATCCATTTATTTATCATCTGAATGGGCGGAAAAACTTCTAATAAGGCGGAGATGGATGCATATGCCACGAATCAACGTTTTCCAGAAAACTTAGTGGACATGGCGGTTTCGACATTTTACTGGATATAGCCTTACCTTTTTTTCAGGAATGCCAATTCTCGCAATCCGTTTATTTATCGTCTGAATAGGCGGAAACACTTCCAATAAGACGGAGATTGATGCATATGCCACAAATCAACGTTTTCCAGAAGACTGAGTGGACATGGCAGATTCGGCATTTTCCTGGGCTATAGCCTTAACTTTTTTTCAGGAACGCCAATTTTCCCAATCCATTTATTTATCGTCTGAATAGGCGGAAACACTTCTAATAAGACGGCGATTGATGCATATGCCACGAATCAACGTTTTCCAGAAAAGTGAGTGGACATGGCGGTTTCGACATTTTACTGGGCTATAGCCTTACCTTTTTTTCAGGAACGCCAATTTTCGCAATCCATTTATTTATCGTCGGAATTGTCGGAAACACTTCTAACAAGACGGATATTGAAGCATATTCCACAAATCAACGTTTTCCAGAAAACTGAGTGGACATGGCGGTTTCGACATTTTACTGGGCTATAGCCTTACCTTTTTTCTGGAATGCCAATTTTCCCAATCCATTTATTTATCGACTGAATAGGCGGAAACACTTCTAATAAGACGGAGATTGATGCATACGCCACGAATCAACATTTTCCACACAAGTGAGTGGACATGGCGGTTTCGACATTTTACTGGGCTATAGCCTTACCTTTTTTTCAGGAATGCCAATTCCCGCAATCCGTTCATTTATCGTCTGAATAGGCGGAAACACATCTAATAAGACGGAGATGGATGCATATGCCACGAATCAACGTTTTCCAGAAGACTGATTGGACATGGCAGTTTCGACATTTTAATGGGCTATAGCCTTACCTTTTTTCTGGAATGCCAATCTTCGCAATCCATTTATTTATCGTCTGAATAGGCCGAAAAACTTCTAATAAGACGGAGATTGATGCATATGCCACGAATCAACGTTTTCCAGAAAACTGAGTGGACATGGTGGTTTCAACATTTTACTGGGCTATAGCCTTACCTTTTTTTTCAGGAACGCCAATTTTCGCAATCCATTTATTTATCATTTGAATAGGCGGAAACACTTCTAATTAGACGGAGATTGATGCATATGCCACAAATCAAAGTTTTCGAGAAAACTAAGTGGACATGGCGGTTTCGACATTTTACTGGCCTTACCTTTTTTTCAGGAACGCCAATTTTCCCAATACATTTAGTTATCGTCTGAATAGGCGGAAAAACTTCTAATAAGACGGAGATCGATACATGTGCCACGAATCAACGTTTTCCAGAAAACTGAGTGGACATGGCGGTGTCGACATTTTACTGGGCTATAGCCTTACCTTTTTTTCAAGAACGCCAATTTTCGCAATCCATTCATTTATCGTATGAATAGGCGGAAACACTTCTAATAAGACGGAGATTGATGCATATGCCGCGAATCAACGTTTTCCAAAAAACTGAGAGGACATGGCGGTTTTGACAATTGTCTGGGCTATAGCCTTGCCTTTTTTTCAGGAATGTCAATTTTCCCTATCCATTTATTTATAAACTGAATAGGCGGAAACACTTCTAATAAGACGGAGATTGATGCATATGCCACGAATCAACATTTTCCAGACAAATGAGTGGACATGCCGGTTTCGCCATTTTACTGGGCTATAGCCTTACCTTTTTTCAGGAATGCCAATTTTCGCAATCCATTTATTCATCGTCTGAATAGGCGGAAACACTTCTAACAAGACGGAGATTGATGCATATGCCACGAATCAACGTTTTCCAGGTAACTGAGTGGACATGGTAGTTTCAACATTTTACTGGGCGATAGCCTTGCCTTTTTTTTCAGGAATGCCAATCTTCGCAATCCATTTATTTATCGTCTGAATACGCGGAGACGCTTCTAACAAGACGGAGATTGATGCATATGCCACGAATCAACGTTTTCCAAAAAACTGAGAGGACATGGCGGTTTCGACAATTTACTGGGCTAGAGCCTTACCTCTTTTTCAGGAACGCCAATTTTCCCAAACCATTTATTTATCGTTTGAGTAGGCGGAAACACTTCTAATAAGAAGAATATTGAAGCATATGCCACAAATCAAACTTTTCCAGAAAGCTGAGTGCACATGCCGGTTTCGACATTTTACTGGGCTATAGCCTTGCCTTTCTTTCAGGAATGCCAATTTTCGCAATCCATTTATTTATCGTCCTAATTGGCGGAAACTTCTAATAAGACGGAGATTGATGCATATGCCACGAATCAATGTTTTCCAGAAGACAGAGTGGGCATGGCAGTTTCGACATTTTACTGGCCTTACCTTTTTTTCTGGAATGCCAATCTTCGCAATCCATTTACTTATCGTCTTAATAGGCGGAAAAACTTCTAATAGGACGGAGATTGATGCATATGCCATGAAACAACGTTTTCCAGAAAACTGAGTAGACATGGTGGTTTCAACATTTTACTGGGCTATAGCCTTGCCTTTTTTTCAGGAATGCCAATCTTCGCAATCCATTTATTTATCGTCTGAATACGCGGAGACGCTTCTAACAAGAAGGAGATTGATGCATATGCCACGAATCAACGTTTTCCAAAAAACTGAGAGGACATGGCGGTTTCGACAATTTACTGGGCTAGAGCCTTACCTCTTTTTCAGGAACGCCAATTTTCCCAATCCATTTATTTATCGTTTGAATAGGTGGAAACACTTCTAATAAGACGAATATTGAAGCATATGCCACAAATCAAAGTTTTCCAGAAAGCTGAGTGGACATGCCGGTTTCGACATTTTACTGGGCTATAGCCTTACCTTTTTTTCAGGAACGCCAATTTTCGCAATCCATTTATTTATCGTCTGAATAGTCGGAAACACTTTTATTAAGACGGAGATTGATGCATATGCCACGAATCAACGTTATCCAGACAAGTGAGTGGACATGGCGGTTTCGACATTTTACTGGGCTATAGCCTTAGCTTTTTTTAAGGAATGCCAATTTTCGCAATCCATTATTTATTTATCGTCTTAATAAGCGGAAACACTTGTAATAAGACGGAGATTCATGCATATGCCATGAATCAACGTTTTCCAGAAAACTGAGTAGACATGGTGGTTTCGCCATTTTACTGAGCTATAGCCTTACCTTTTTTTCAGGAACGGCAATTTTCGCAATCCATTTATTTATCGTCTGAGTACGCGGAAACACTTCTAACAAGACGGAGATTGATGCATATGCCACGAATCAACGTTTTCCAGAAAACTGAGTAGACATGGCAGTTTCGACATTTTACTGGCCTTACCTTTTTTTCTGGAATGCCAATCTTCGCAATCCATTTATTTATCGTCTGAGTACGCGGAAACACTTCTAACAAGACGGAGATTGATGCATATGCCACGAATCAACGTTTTCCAAAAAACTGACAGCACATGGCGGTTTCGACAATTTACTGGGCAATAGCCTTACCTTTTTTTCAGGAACGCCAATTTTTGCAATCCATTTATTTATAGTCTGAATAGGCGGAAACACTTCTAATAAGACGGAGATTGATGCATATGCCACAAATCAACGTTGTCGAGAAAACTAAGTGGACATGGCGGTTTCGACATTTTACATGGGCTATAGCCTTACCTTTTTTTCAGGATTGCCAATTTTCGCAATACATTTATTTATCGTGTGAATAGGCGGAAACACTTCTAATAAGACGGAGATTGATGCATATGCCACAAATCAACGTTTTCCAGAAGACTGATTGGACATGGCAGTTTCGACATTTTACTGGCCTTACCTTTGTTTCTGGAATGCCAATCTTCGCAATCCATTTATTTATCGTCTGAATAGGCGGAAAAACTTCTAATAAGACGGAGATTGATGCATATGCCATGAATCAACGTTTTCCAGAAAACTGAGTAGACATGGCGGTTTCGCCATTTTACTGAGCTAAAGCCTTGCCTTTTTTTCAGGAACGCCAATTTTCCCAATCCATTTATTTATCGTCTGAATAGGCGGAAACACTTCTAACAAGACGGAGATTGATGCATATGCCACGAATCAGCGTTTCCCAGAAAACTGAGTGGACATGGCTGTTTCGACATTTTACTGGGCTATAGCCTTAGATTTTTTTTCAGGAATGCCAATTTTCGCAATCCATTTATTTATCATCTGAATGGGCGGAAAAACTTCTAATAAGACGGAGATCGATGCATATGCCACGAATCAACGTTTTCCAGAAAACTTAGTGGACATGGCGGTTTCGACATTTTACTGGGCTACAGCCTTACCTTTTTTTCAGGAATGCCAATTCTCACAATCCGTTTATTTATCGTCTGAATAGGCGGAAACACTTCTAATAAGACGGATATTGATGCATATGCCACAAATCAACGTTTTCCAGAAGACTGAGTGGACATGGCAGATTCGGTATTTTCCTGGGCTATAGCCTTAACTTTTTTTCAGGAACGCCAATTTTCCCAATCCATTTATTTATCGTCTGAATAGGCGGAAACACTTCTAATAAGACGGAGATGGATGCATATGCCACAAATCAACGTTTTCCAGAAAACTGAGTGGACATGGCGGTTTCGACATTTTACTGGGCTATAGCCTTAACTTTTTTTCAGGAACGCCAATTTTCGCAATCGATTTATTTATCGTCGGAATTGTCGGAAACACTTCTAACAAGACGGATATTGAAGCATATTCCACAAATCAACGTTTTCCAGAAAACTGAGTGGACATGGCGGTTTCGACATTTTACTGGGCTATAGCCTTACCTTTTTTCTGGAATGCCAATTTTGCCAATCCATTTATTTATCGACTGAATAGGCGGAAACACTTCTAATAAGACGGAGATTGATGCATACGCCACGAATCAACATTTTCCACACAAGTGAGTGGACATGGCGGTTTCGACATTTTACTGGGCTATAGCCTTACCTTTTTTCTGGAATCCCAATTTTCCCAATCCATTTATTTATCGACTGCATAGGCGGAAACACTTCTAATAAGACGGAGATTGATGCATACGCCACGAATCAACATTTTCCACACAAGTGAGTGGACATGGCGGTTTCGACATTTTACTGGGCTATAGCCTTACCTTTTTTCAGGAATGCCAATTCTCGCAATCCGTTCATTTATCGTCTGAATAGGCGGAAACACATCTAATAAGACGGAGATGGATGCATATGCCACGAATCAACGTTTTCCAGAAGACTGATTGGACATGGCAGTTTCGACATTTTAATGGGCTATAGCCTTACCTTTTTTCTGGAATGCCAATCTTCGCAATCCATTTATTTATCGTCTGAATAGGCCGAAAAACTTCTAATAAGACGGAGATTGATGCATATGCCACGAATCAACGTTTTCCAGAAAACTGAGTGGACATGGTGGTTTCAACATTTTACTGGGCTATAGCCTTACCTTTTTTTTTCAGGAACGCCAATTTTCGCAATCCATTTATTTATCATTTGAATAGGCGGAAACACTTCTAATTAGACGGAGATTGATGCATATGCCACAAATCAAAGTTTTCGAGAAAACTAAGTGGACATGGCGGTTTCGACATTTTACTGGCCTTACCTTTTTTTCTGGAATGCCAATCTTCGCAATCCATTTATTTATCGTCTGAATAGGCGGAAACACTTCTAATAAGACGGATGTTCATGCATATGCCACAAATCAACGTTTTCCAGAAGACTGATTGGACATGCCAGTTTCGCCATTTTACTGGGCTATAGCCTTACCTTTTTTTCAGGAACGCCAATTTTTCCAATACATTTAGTTATCGTCTGAATAGGCGGAAAAACTTCTAATAAGACGGAGATCGATGCATATGCCACGAATCAACGTTTTCCAGAAAACTGAGTGGACATGGCGGTGTCGACATATTACTGGGCTATAGCCTTACCTTTTTTTCAAGAACGCCAATTTTCGCAATCCATTTATTTATCGTATGAATAGGCGGAAACACTTCTAATAAGACGGAGATTGATGCATATGCCGCGAATCAACGTTTTCCAAAAAACTGAGAGGACATGGCGGTTTTGACAATTGTCTGGGCTATAGCCTTGCCTTTTTTTCAGGAATGTCAATTTTCCCTATCCATTTATTTATAGACTGAATAGGCGGAAACACTTCTAATAAGACGGAGATTGATGCATATGCCACGAATCAACATTTTCCAGACAAATGAGTGGACATGCCAGTTTCGCCATTTTACTGGGCTATAGCCTTACCTTTTTTCAGGAATGCCAATTTTCGCAATCCATTTATTCATCGTCTGAATAGGCGGAAACACTTCTAATAAGACGGAGATTGAAGCATATGCCACAAATAACGTTTATTAGAAGACTTAGTGGACATGGCGATTTCGACATTTCACTGGGCTATAGCCTTACCTTTTTTTCTGGAATGCCAATCTTCGCAATCCATTTATTTATCGCCTGAATAGGCGGAAAAACTTCTAATAAGACGGAGATTGATGCATATGCCATTAAGCAACGTTTTCCAGAAAACTGAGTAGACATGGCGGTTTCGACATTGTACTGGGCTATAGCCTTACCTTTTTTTCAGGAACACCAATTTTCCCAATCCATTTATTTATCGTCTGAATAGTCGGAAACACTTTTATTAAGACGGAGATTGATGCATATGCCACGAATCAACGTTTTCCAGACAAGTGAGTGGACATGGCGGTTTCGACATTTTACTGGGCTATAGCCTTAGATTTTTTTCAGGAATGCCAATTTTCGCAATCCATTTATTTATCATCTGAATGGGCGGAAAAACTTCTAATAAGGCGGAGATGGATGCATATGCCACGAATCAACGTTTTCCAGAAAACTTAGTGGACATGGCGGTTTCGACATTTTACTGGATATAGCCTTACCTTTTTTTCAGGAATGCCAATTCTCGCAATCCGTTTATTTATCGTCTGAATAGGCGGAAACACTTCCAATAAGACGGAGATTGATGCATATGCCACAAATCAACGTTTTCCAGAAGACTGAGTGGACATGGCAGATTCGGCATTTTCCTGGGCTATAGCCTTAACTTTTTTTCAGGAACGCCAATTTTCCCAATCCATTTATTTATCGTCTGAATAGGCGGAAACACTTCTAATAAGACGGCGATTGATGCATATGCCACAAATCAACGTTTTCCAGAAAACTGAGTGGACATGGCGGTTTCGACATTTTACTGGGCTATAGCCTTACCTTTTTTTCAGGAACGCCAATTTTCGGAATCCATTTATTTATCGTCGGAATTGTCGGAAACACTTCTAACAAGACGGATATTGAAGCATATTCCACAAATCAACGTTTTCCAGAAAACTGAGTGGACATGGCGGTTTCGACATTTTACTGGGCTATAGCCTTACCTTTTTTCTGGAATGCCAATTATCCCAATCCATTTATTTATCGATTGAATAGGCGGAAACACTTCTAATAAGACGGAGATTGATGCATACGCCACGAATCAACATTTTCCACACAAGTGAGTGGACATGGCGGTTTCGACATTTTACTGGGCTATAGCCTTACCTTTTTTTCAGGAATGCCAATTCTCGCAATCCGTTCATTTATCGTCTGAATAGGCGGAAACACATCTAATAAGACGGAGATGGATGCATATGCCACGAATCAACGTTTTCCAGAAGACTGATTGGACATGGCAGTTTCGACATTTTAATGGGCTATAGCCTTACCTTTTTTCTGGAATGCCAATCTTCGCAATCCATTTATTTATCGTCTGAATAGGCCGAAAAACTTCTAATAAGACGGAGATTGATGCATATGCCACGAATCAACGTTTTCCAGAAAACTGAGTGGACATGGTGGTTTCAACATTTTACTGGGCTATAGCATTACCTTTTTTTTCAGGAACGCCAATTTTCGCAATCCATTTATTTATCATTTGAATAGGCGGAAACACTTCTAATTAGACGGAGATTGATGCATATGCCACAAATCAAAGTTTTCGAGAAAACTAAGTGGACATGGCGGTTTCGACATTTTACTGGCCTTACCTTTTTTCTGGAATGCCAATCTTCGCAATCCATTTATTTATCGTCTGAATAGGCGGAAACACTTCTAATAATACGGAGATTGATGCATATGCCACGAATGAACGTTTTCCAGAAAACTTAGTGGACATGGCGGTTTCGATATTTTACTGGGCTATAGCCTTACCTTTTTTTCAGGAATGCCAATTTTCCCAATCCATTTATTTATCGTCTGAATAGAAGGAAACACTTCTAATAAGACGGAGATTGATGCATACGCCACAAATCAACGTTTTCCATAAAACTTAGTGGACATGGCGGTTTCGACATTTTACTGGGCTATAGCCTTACCTTTTTTTCAGGAATGCCAATTTTCGCAATCCATTTATTTATCGTCTGAATAGGCGGAAACACTTCTATTAAGACGGAGATTGATGCATATGCCACAAATATACGTTTTCCAGAAGACTGAGTGGACATGGCAGTTTCGATAGCCTTGCCTTTTTTTCAGCAATGCCAATTTTCGCAATCCATTTATTTATCGTCTGAATAGGCGGAAACACTTCTAATAAGACGGAGATTGATGCATATGCTACGAATCAACGTTTTCCAGAAAACTTAGTGGACATGGCGGTTTCGACATTTTACTGGGCTATAGCCTTACCTTTTTTTCAGGAATGCCAATTTTCGCAATCCATTTATTTATCGTCTGAATAGGCGGAAACACTTCTAATAGGACGGAGATTGATGCATATGCCACAAATCAACGTTTTCGAGAAAACTAAGTGGACATGGCGGTTTTCACATTTTACATGGGCTATAGCCTTACCTTTTTTTTCAGGAATGCCAATTTTCGAAATACATTTGTTTATCGTCTGAATAGGCGGAACGACTTCTAATAAGACGGAGGTACATGCATATGCCACAAATCAACGTTTTCCAGAAGACTGATTGGACATGGCAGTTTCGACATTTTAATGGGCTATAGCCTTACCTTTTTTCTGGAATGCCAATCTTCGCAATCCATTTATTTATTCGACATTTTACATGGGCTATAGCCTTACCTTTTTTTTCAGGAATGCCAATATTCGCAATACATTTATTTATCGTCTGAATAGGTGGAAACACTTCTAATAAGACGGAGATTCATGCATATGCCACAAATCAACGTTTTCCAGAAGACTGATTGGACATGGCACTTTCGGCATTTTACTGGCCTTACCTTTTTTTCTGGAATGCCAATCTTCGCAATCCATTTATTTATCGTCTGAATAGGCGGAAACACTTCTAACAAGACGGAGATTGATGCATATGCCACGAATCAACGTCTTCCAGAAAACTGAGGGGACATGGTGGTTTCGCCATGTTACTGGGCTATGGCCTTACCTTTTTTTCAGGAACGCCAATTTTCCCAATACATTTAGTTATCGTCTGAATAGGCGGAAACACTTCTAATAAGACGGAGATCGATGCATATGCCACGAATCAACGTTTTCCAGAAAACTGAGTGGACGTGGCGGTGTCGACATTTTACTATAGCCTTACCTTTTTTTCAAGAACGCCAATTTTCGCAATCCATTTATTTATCGTATGAATAGGCGGAAACAATTCTAATAATACGGAGATTGATGCATATGCCACGAATGAACGTTTTCCAGAAAACTTAGTGGACATGGCGGTTTCGATATTTTACTGGGCTATAGCCTTACCTTTTTTTCAGGAATGCGAATTTTCGCAATCCATTTATTTATCGTCTGAATAGGCGGAAACACTTCTAATTAGACGGAGATTGATGCATATGCCACAAATCAAAGTTTTCGAGAAAACTAAGTGGACATGGCGGTTTCGACATTTTACTGGCCTTACCTTTTTTTCTGGAATGCCAATCTTCGCAATCCATTTATTTATCGTCTGAATAGGCGGAAACACTTCTAATAAGACGGATGTTCATGCATATGCCACAAATCAACGTTTTCCAGAAGACTGATTGGACATGCCAGTTTCGCCATTTTACTGGGCTATAGCCTTACCTTTTTTTCAGGAACGCCAATTTTCCCAATACATTTAGTTATCGTCTGAATAGGCGGAAAAACTTCTAATAAGACGGAGATCGATGCATATGCCACGAATCAACGTTTTCCAGAAAACTGAGTGGACATGGCGGTGTCGACATTTTACTGGGCTATAGCCTTACCTTTTTTTCAAGAACGCCAATTTTCGCAATCCATTTATTTATCGTATGAATAGGCGGAAACATTTCTAATAAGACGGAGATTGATGCATACGCCGCGAATCAACGTTTTCCAAAAAACTGAGAGGACATGGCGGTTTTGACAATTGTCTGGGCTATAGCCTTGCCTTTTTTTCAGGAATGTCAATTTTCCCTATCCATTTATTTATAGACTGAATAGGCGGAAACACTTCTAATAAGACGGGGATTGATGCATATGCCACGAATCAACATTTTCCAGACAAATGAGTGGACATGCCAGTTTCGCCATTTTACTGGGCTATAGCCTTACCTTTTTTCAGGAATGCCAATTTTCACAATCCATTTATTCATCGTCTGAATAGGCGGAAACACTTCTAATAAGACGGAGATTGAAGCATATGCCACAAATAACGTTTATTAGAAGACTTAGTGGACATGGCGATTTCGACATTTTACTGGGCTATAGCCTTACCTTTTTTTCTGGAATGCCAATCTTCGCAATCCATTTATTTATCGCCTGAATAGGCGGAAAAACTTCTAATAAGACGGAGATTGATGCATATGCCATTAAGCAACGTTTTCCAGAAAACTGAGTAGACATGGCGGTTTCGACATTGTACTGGGCTATAGCCTTACCTTTTTTTCAGGAACACCAATTTTCCCAATCCATTTATTTATCGTCTGAATAGTCGGAAACACTTTTATTAAGACGGAGATTGATGCATATGCCACGAATCAACGTTTTCCAGACAAGTGAGTGGACATGGCGGTTTCGACATTTTACTGGGCTATAGCCTTAGATTTTTTTCAGGAATGCCAATTTTCGCAATCCATTTATTTATCATCTGAATGGGCGGAAAAACTTCTAATAAGGCGGAGATGGATGCATATGCCACGAATCAACGTTTTCCAGAAAACTTAGTGGACATGGCGGTTTCGACATTTTACTGGATATAGCCTTACCTTTTTTTCAGGAATGCCAATTCTCGCAATCCGTTTATTTATCGTCTGAATAGGCGGAAACACTTCCAATAAGACGGAGATTGATGCATATGCCACAAATCAACGTTTTCCAGAAGACTGAGTGGACATGGCAGATTCGGCATTTTCCTGGGCTATAGCCTTAACTTTTTTTCAGGAACGCCAATTTTCCCAATCCATTTATTTATCGTCTGAATAGGCGGAAACACTTCTAATAAGACGGCGATTGATGCATATGCCACAAATCAACGTTTTCCAGAAAACTGAGTGGACATGGTGGTTTCAACATTTTACTGGGCTATAGCCTTACCTTTTTTTTCAGGAACGCCAATTTTCGCAATCCATTTATTTA